>NC_139672.1:7754646-7757146 GCF_951799395.1 Argentina silus | reverse complement strand
CGCCAAACACACACCGCCACCTGGGCTCAGCTAATGCACCATAGAGCCTGGGGGATAACAGCTACTGTACCGTACACGGCTGGAAATAGTCACAGATCTGTGCTGCAAAGTGTCCAATCTGGCAACAAGCCTGTTCTGGGCTATGGTGATGGAGCTCAATATGGCTCAGGGTTTTAGAGCAGTGTCCTGACATTGTTGTTCAAGAGCACAATCTGGCAACCTGACGCAGTCTGCTAAAGACTCTTCTGGGCTGTTGCGATGCAGCTCAATACAACTCAAGGGTATTTAAGCAGAGTATTCTATTCTGAGCCAAGAGCTCAATCTGGCAATTAATGCCCTCATGAATCAAGCACAAAACCCACCACTTTCTCCTTGGAGCACTGATTGGGAAATTCCTTGGCAATGATGTCGGCGTAAGACAGCAGGATGTTGCCGATGGTCTGAGAGAGAGAGAGAGAGGGAAAGAGCAAGAGAGCGAGAGAGAGAGATAGACAGAGAGCGAGAAAGAGAGAGGGAGGGGTTCGAACGTCAATGCAAATGTAACCCCCCTATGTTGAATGTTGTAAGTTGAAAGTTGGAAGTTGGCAGTTGGAAGTTGGTCTGCCATGTTGGTAAGATGAGGAGCACCTTGGCGAATCGCTTCATGTAGTTGCCTACGATCTGGGGGTCGGGACACTCCAGCTTCCTGATGATCTCAAAGCTCTGGTTGAGCTGGGAGAAGACGTCCACCACGGAGCAGGAGAACAGAGCGTGCTCCGACGTCACCTGGAACTGTAGGAGGAGAGGGGGGGGAAGAGAGGCGGATGGGGGGGGGGGGGGGGGGGGAGAGAGGCGGATGGGGGGGGGGATGGGGAGAGGAGGGAAAGGTGTGTGTGTGAGGGGGGGGAGACAGAGGAGGTAGGGGAGAGGTGGAGGGGTAGAGGGGAAAAGCGGGGGGGGGGGAGAAGAGGGAGAACGAAGAGGGAGGAGGCAGAGTGGAAGGGAGGTGAAAAGGAGGAAGAGAAGAATTAATTTCATGCTTTGATATGGAACTGACCCCCAGCTTTCATTTAGTGTTATTACAGCCTACAACACCATAACTCTGGATGCAGGTGATTCATCTCTACTAGACTAGAATTCCTGGAGCAGAACAGCCCAGGTGACCAGAGTTGAAGATGATGATGATAGGGAACAGACTTGTCAGTACCGCCCCTGTCATTAGCCAGGTATAAAGCCCAGGGGCTTGGTTGGCCCTGAGGACCTGTGTCCTGCTGACACAGGAAACAGGAAGCTGCTGCGGGCGACAGTAATTGGACCCAGAGGAATGCAGACGAATGACGAGTGCGTATGTGTGTGTGGGTGAGTTTGTGTGTGTGTGGGTGAGTTTGTGTGTGTGTGGGTGAGTTTATGTGTGTGTGGGTGAGTTTGTGTGTGTGTGGGTGAGTTTATGTGTGTGTGGGTGAGTTTGTGTCTGTGTGTGTGTGTGTGTGTGTGTATGACTGAACTCCTCCAAGGCCACAGTGTCTGCTAGATCTCATATCTCTGCGGTTGACTTTATTCATCTCTCTCTCTAGTATTGATCCATCATTGATTCCTGTACTGAGGCCTCTAACCTGCATCTCACCCTCTGAGTCAGGCAGGCGCTGAGTCAGACCAGTGGGGAAGGATGAGTGTGTGTACGTGTGTGTGTGTGTGTGTGTGTGTGTGTGCGTTCCAAACGTTTTAATGGGTAAACGAAGGCCAAGTTTGATGCGTTGGTCCACCAGACCTTCTGAGCATATTGGCCGGAAGTGTCTGGGAACGAGATTTAATTCTATCCAAACTTTTATATTAGTTCTATTTCAGTTGGTATTTATTGGGGAAATAAGTCATACTTTCTAGGACTTATATTTCAAGAGGGAACCACTGTAACCATTGTGACTGTGTCTCATCGAGGCAAGAGAGAGATATTTACCCCATCCTTTGTATCCCTCGTCAGGGCACCATGGAGGAAGTCTCTGGACACTTCCTCGTTCTCGTCCAACCACTGGATGACAAACGGCTCAAACCACCTATGGGAACGCAGAGGCGGGAAAAACAGGGACAGAGTCATCAAGGGATCACAATAACACCCCGAAATGGAATCAACTCTCCTTCGAAAACAGTATTTTAAAAACATGTGAGCCAAGAAGAGTACGAGATTGTGAGGACGGAGAGATAGAGAAAGTAGGACACAGAGTGAAAAAAGAGGTTGGGGGATGGAGTGAATAGAGGGAGTGAAAAACAAAGAAAGAGAGTAAAATAACACATATGGATGGAGCGAGGGGGAAGTGGTAGAGAGGGAAGGAGCGATACAGAGAGAGAAAAAAGAGTTGGCGAAGACGAGTGATGGAATTGAGGTGTTTTACAGAAGACCAGACGTACGCGGGGTATTCAGGCACGCTCTTTTGGAAGAAAGGCAGTTCCTTGCAGTACTCGTTGTAAAGCCACTTCACCTTGAAGTGCAGGTTCATATAATCGGCACTCTTACACAGACGGTTCT
>NC_139672.1:7742146-7752146 GCF_951799395.1 Argentina silus | reverse complement strand
GGAGATAAAGCATGTGACATATGAACGGACAGAGACAGATCCATAGTCCCCTCCCCGATTTCAATCACAAAGACAACGGCACATAAATAAAGAGTACAAATTCAAAACCAACATTACAACAGTACATTTATCACAGGGAGAAAATTCTATGTCAGTCTTGGAGATCATGTATCGGATAAGTATGATATACGTTTTGGTGTTGCACAAGGTGCCTTGGTCCCTTACTATTCTCACTGTATATGCTACCGCTTGGCGATATTATCAGAGCACACAATGTAAACTTCCATAGCTATGTGGATGATACTCAATTATACATCTCTGTTGAACCAAATGATACTAATGCTATTTGCCCCCTCACTAACTGTCTATCAGCGGTCAATAAATGGATGAACAACAGGCTACTGATAAAAACTAAGGAGAGAGCATATCACTCCAGTCTTAACTCCTCTGCACTGGCTCCCTGTATCGTTTAGAATTGACTTCAAAGTCCTTCTACTCATATTTAAAGCACTAAATGGGCTGGGACCATCCTACCTTACTGATTCACTGACAATCTATACGCCCACAAGAGCACTCAGATCCTTTGCTGCTGGCTTATTGAAGGTTACTACCAAAACCCAAAAGAAAGTTGGTGATGCGGCATTTATTAACTATGCCCCTACACTGTGGAATCAAGAAATCAGGGAAGCAAGCTCAGTAAACATCTTTAAGCTCCAGTTAAAAACCTCTCTGTCATCTCTTCAATTTAGCTTCAATTACCATTTTATCTATGCTGCAATCTCTCCTGATATTATTGTATTGATCTGTCGAAACTGTCTTTGCAACTAGATTGAGTGATGCTGCTTTTATTGTATTGATTAATTATGTTATAGTTGTTTTTGTTTTTAATCTGTTCTCTTTTCTTTCTTTTGCGCTGTATTGTACAGCACTTTGCTGATGTTGTGGTTCTCATTTTTTAATCTGTTCCTTTTTCTTTCTTTTGCACAGTATTGTACAGCACTTTGAGCTGCATTCTTATGTATGAAAGGTGCTATATAAATAAATGCTTATTATTATTAAACACATCCACACCCAGAAAAAACAAAAACACCAAGACAAAAATATACAATTACTGTAACCAAACTCAATGACTAGTCCTCCAATCATTAAAGTGAGTGTGAGGTATTTTGGGTTATTGATAATCTATAGTAATTACAGACAGTAATCAAGAAAAGGTCAAGATTGGACCGTACCCGGTACATGGAGAGGTCGATCCTCAGGGAGTTGTGCAGTTGGTCCAACAGCTTCACAAACCTCTCCTTCTAAACAAGACAAGACAAGACAGGAAAAAAACACAGGTTTATTCTCCAGAACACACAATAGCTCACAGTTTGTTTGTAGATCTTTGGCTATGCACACTAAGGAACCGGATCTAGCCTGACCTGAGCCCCTAAGGGGCAGCTGACATTTTGAAGCCAGTTTCCAGCAACTCTGCACATTTTGACATGACTCATAACTAGGGGTACAGAGTGTTCTGACAATGTAACCTGACGAGGAAAAACTCTTTTAAAAAATCCTGCAACACTGCTAGGAACGTATATCCATGATTTAATAACAACAATAGATTCAAAGGGTACACCTTTGGATATATGATAGTGGAAGGCAGAGGTGATCAGCATTTACAGTAAACATGGACGTGAAGCACTTATGACACTCTTATGACACTCTTCTGACCCACTTCTGACACACTTCTGACCCACTTCTGACACTGTCATGAACAACGCTTCAGGTAAAGGGCTACAGTATAAAGATAAATCCATCTGCTCAGGGTGTGGCAGCGGACCAATCGACTCACCCCGAAGTTGGAGGCGGCGAATCGGTCAGAGGCGGAGACGTTGTTGGTGGCCTGGGTGGTGTGGGCGTAGTAGGCGTTGATGTTGGCCAGCAGGGTGCTCATGACCGCGGGAACACCCGGGCACATGTACTTAGACGACAGGCAGGCAAAGTGGCTAGGGGGGAGAAGAATACACTTTACATGATGCTGCTGCCTCCGCCTCCTATAACTGTGTAGTATCACTGTCATTACTCTGTTGTAATTACTCTATTATTGTTCTATTAGTCATGTTGGTACATTGTAATTCAGCCATTCCGACTCCTGTTATTTAATGGTAATAGGGTTGAATGTAACTCCTAACTTGAAGCAGTACCTGTACAGTACGTGTTTTGATATTGTAGAGGTTGCCAACCGAGTCCAGTACTAAGACACCTAATTGACATAATCAACAACCTTGAAGTGCTGAATCTCTAGAGGCTCCAGGACCCCCCTCTCCCACCCTGTTCCCGTGCCCAAGTATAGACCCCCCTAGAGCTGGGGTGATGGTACTGACGTCATGGCCTGGTAGATGGACTCCACTCCGTAACGAATGGCGAACTCGTCTGCGATCTCCTGAGGCGTCTCCTCAAAGTACACCTTCCAGGCATCGTCTCCTTTGGCATCTGGGATCTTCACTATTCCACTGTTCTGCTCCTCGGTCGTATACTGGAACAGGTGCTAAACACACCACCGAGGGAAAGGTCTGTTAGAGGTGTGTGTGTGTGTGTGTGTGTGTGTGTGTGTGTGTGTGTGTGTGTGTGTGTGTGTGTGTGTGTTACTATCTTACTGACCTCATGTAGGCAGGTGTACTGGACGTGGTAGGGAGCCACCGTCTCCTCTCCCTTGATCTCAACACTGATGTGCATCCGGATGGCTCCAGACACAGCAGACTTATCTGTCCGCTTGTCTGTTGGACCAAACCAAGAGAGAGAGACTCACACCACTGGGTTCATTTGAGTTCTTCATCTCTCTCTCTCTCTCTCTTCTCTTTTCCACCCTTTTACTATTCTCTCTTTTCATACCTCCCAGTTCTCTGTCTGATTGTGTTTGTCGTCCCCCCCCCCCCCCTCTCTCCCTCCCTCCTTCTCTATGGCCTCCCCTCCATTCTCTCTCCCACTCACCCAGGTTGTACCACACGTCCATCTCCCCGCTGAGCGTGCGGACCTCGATGATGGTTTGACCCAGGAAGTCGTCGCTCTCCCGCTTGAACTTCTGCTTCACGCGAGACTTGATGTCGTCGTCCTCGTCCCACACGCGCACCTTGATGCGGTCGGACGAGTTGTGGCACTCGCTGGAGCCAGAAATAGAATGTTCATAAGCAACCAATCTCCAGAAGCAAGGCTATTTATAGGCATACACATATTTATACACCATGGGAGGAATGGATGTGACATTGTAAGGAAAACAGAAGAGAGGACTGGTGATATGTGTTTTGCAGACAACACCCCCCCCCACCCCCCCACCCCCCCCACCCCCACACTCACAAGTGGAAGTTCTCCTCCCAGACAGGGTTGAGGTTGCCATAGATGGTCTTGGTCCTCTTCTTGGTCTTGCCCACCTGGACGGTGACGTAGGGGTCGCTGGAGCCCGTCTTATCTTTGGCCTGCAGACCCTGGGCGCACTGCACTGTGATGGGGAAAGTGTGTGTGTAGTGGGAGGGGTGGTTGGGGGAGGGGGGGGGAGTGCAGAGAGCGGGACTTTAGATTATATTATTAGATTAGATTAGATTTCTATGCGCTCTTCGAAAAAAGAGTTCTGAAAGGGTTCTTCATTTATCACTGTGAAAAGCCCTTTTGGGCTCAATGTAGAACTCTTTTGGGTTCCATTTAGAACCCCCTGTGGAAAGGGTTCAACATGGGTTCCTCTAGGGTTCCCCTACATGGACAAACGGAGAACTCAGTAGCATACAGGTTTAGTAGCGTGATTTCCCAATCGTCCCAATCTCAATCCCAGTCCTCACCGATGATGTTGATCTTGGCCGACCACTTGGAGGTCCCATCCAGCACGCTCTGTTTAATCTGTTTCATCTGCGTGGCGTGCGTCGCCTTGGCGATGGCAAACACTTCCTGGATCAGCTCGAAGATCTCCGGTTTGTTCCGCTCGCGGATCTTCATGCGGTCCTTCAGAACCATGATGATGTTCTGGGTCCGGTCCTCGGCCCCGTGCTTAGAACTCTTCTCTGCTGCTCCTGGAGGCATAAGAGGGGAAGGGGAGAGGGGGAGAGGGGGAGAGATGGAGAGAGATTTAAAGAGGGGTAAGAAGTGGGGACACAGAAAAGGAAAATATGGAGGGCGGGAGGGATGGAGGGAGGGAGAGAGAGAGAGAGAGGTCAAGATGGGAAGGAGGAGAGCACTATTAGGAACACTATAATTGCCTTCTGGCATTACGACTGCCAATGGCCTCTGGTGTGAGCATTGTGATGACTGTTGGATAGATGATTCACTTACTTAAACAAATGTATTTGTTGTAAGTCGCTTTGGATAAAGGCGTCTGCTAAATGCCATAAATGAAATGTAAATGTAACTATACTAATACTGGGTAGGTCCTCCCTTTGCTCTCAAAACAGCCTCAATTCTTTGTGGCGTTGATTCCACAAGATGTTGGAAAGATTCCTTTGAGATTCTGGTCCATGATGACATGATTGCATCACGCAATTCCTGCAGATCTTTCAGGTGTGCTTTCAAACTGTGAATCTCTCGTTCTACCACATCCCAAAGGTGTTCTATTGGATTCAGATCTGGTGACTGGGAAGGCCACTGAAGAACACTGAACTCATTGTCATGTTCATGAAACCAGTTTGAGATGACTTTTGCTTTGTGACATGGTGCATTATCATGCTGGAAGTAGCCATTAAAAGATGGGTCAATTGTGGCCATGAAGGGACACACATGGTCAGCAACAATACTCAAATAGACTGTGGCATTCAAGCAATGATTGATTGGTATTAACAGGCCCAAAGTGTACCAAGAAAACATTCCCCACACCATTCCACCACCTCCACCATGAGAAGGCGTACAGGTTTTCCTAATAAAGTGTTCGGTGAGTGTATATAGAGAGTCATTTAGGTGACAAGTGAATAATATGTAATATAGACACTAAATCAGTTGGAGTGTTTGCTAAACTCCCTCTTGGCGATTTGAATTAGGAGAAGTAATATGGATGCAGAGACTAACTTTAGGAGGGGAGGGAGGCAGAGGAATGACAGCACATTACTCAGCAGACAAATTGGATCGGAAGATGCAGGAGAAAGTGAGAGAGGAGAGAGGACAAGAGTAATGGGATGTCAATCCAGCAGAGGGGGAAAGAGAAGGGTGGAGGGAGAGACAGTCTGAGTTTGTCTGGGTGTGTGTGTGTGTGTCTGTGTATGTGCAGAGTGTAAATGAGAATGTGTGTGTGTGTGTGTGTGTGTGTGTGTGTGGGGGGGGGGGGGGGGGGGTACAAGGTACGTGTGTGTTTCTGAAATGGGACAATTGTGTGTGTGTGTACCTGTGTGTGTGTGTGTGTGTGTGTGTACCTGTGTGTGTGTACCTGTGTGTGTGTGTGTGTGTGTGTGTGTGTGTGTGTGTGTGTGTGTGTATGTGTGTGTGTGTGTGTACCTGTGTGTGTGTGTGTGTGTGTGTGTGTGTGTGTGTGTCCCTGTATCTATGTCTGTGTATGTGTGTGTGTGTTCCTGTACAGCATCTGTGTATATGTCTGTGTGCATCACAGCCATCAATCAATCAATCAATTCTCACTCTGTAGGCAGTCGGCGTTGAGCAGGTCCTGGCACTTGTCGTGACATTTGACCCCACACTCGGAGCAGCGCATGCCCTGGCGGGCGATGCCCCACAGCAGACCCTCACACTCGTAGCAGTAGGTGGGCGTGGTGGCAGTCCACACCTCAAAGTTATGGGGCGTGGTGCAGGATATGGGGTAGATGAGGGCCTGCAGGGTCTTCTTATACACGTGGCTCTTCTGCGTAGCGGGAGGGGGAGGCAGAGGGGGAGGCGCGGTAGGGAGAGAAAGAACGGCAAATATATATATATATATATATACGTATTGAATTAGAACGGTGCATGAACAGCAACCACACACTGTGACATTGGGAATTGGGAATTTGAATTGATTTCTACGGTCATGTCAAGATCCGTCGATAGACACTGTTAAGGTCATAGGTTACAGTTCAAAGGTCAGGGGAACCCACCAGCTCCTCGTTGTTGAGGGTGCTGCAGGCCATGGCGGAGGTGATGCCAGCCTTCCGAGAGTTCTGCACCAGGGACTGGAGAGAGGAGGAGAGAGGAGAGAGGAGAGAGGAGAGAGAGGAGAGAGGAGAGAGGGGAGAGAGGAGAGAGGGGGGGATTCATAAATAGATTGATGAATGATCTGGTTCTCAGAAAATCTGGTTATATCCCAGTATCAGGTAAAATAGCACTCAGGAATGATTGAGTGTTTCAGAGAGCTACTAATAGACTGAAGCAGGTACTCACCATGGCCTGTGGCAGGACAGGGAGAGAGAGTTACACGAGGGAGGGAGGGAGGGAGGGAGAAGAGAAAGGAAGAGAAAATAGAAGAGAGAGTGACTCAACTGTGCGTTAGCAACACATTGTCGGTCTGTTACACTGTGCAGAGCAGAGTCAACATCTCAGTCAGTTTGTCTTAGAGACTGTTCATTCATATATGTACACACAAGGTTTCATGGGTGTGTGTGTGTGTGCGTGCGCGTGTATGTGTGTGTCTGTTTACTTTACTCCTCTGACGTGCCCTGTTCTGACCTCCAGGGAGCAGCCCTGGGTTTAATGTATTCCGATCCCTCCTGCTGTTGGTCCAGGGGCGTCTCATTCAGCGCCTGTCAGCAATTCACCTCTGTGACTCACGGGGCACAACGAGGAGTGCTATGGGTATAGACTTACTGTCAGACTAGCAGCAGCAAAATGGTAATTCCCCATTTTGTGTCATCGTTCCCCAGTTTCCAGGGCCGTGAAGCACGCTAAAGACAGATTGGGTGTGATGTCTGTGGGATGGAGCGAGGTCCCGAGACGGTTCAGCTGGAAACCGGAGCGACAGAGAAGCCAATAATGCCAGTAATGGTTCCAGGGCACAGGAGGGATAAGGGGCCAGAGTTGCATACGTGTGTGTGTGTGTGTGTGTGTGTGTGTGTGTGTGTGTGTGTGTGTGTGTGTGTGTGTGTGTGTGTGTGCGCGCGCGCGCGCGTGTGTGTGCATGCACTCTAGCATGTGTGTGTGTGTGCGTGTGGGTGTGGGTGTGTGTGTGTGTGCGTGTCAGTCGTCTTACCAGGTCTCTAACCAGACTAGGGATAGGTTTCCTCTTGAGTAGATCAGGCATGCTGTCGATGCTGTACAGCGCACCTCCCACCCTGGGCAGAAAACACAGCGGTACACACATTCTCAAACCTTTTTCAAAGATGACGCCCCAAGGACTGCAACTTCTTGGCAGTTTAATTACAAAACAAAGCCCTGTACGTCTGACATCGTACACCTGGATGAATGTGGAGGCGTGTGTTTGGCTAACTGTGCAGTTATTCTCTATGCAGCCACGGTCTGCCTCTTCTACAAATGACCTGCCAGTCCGTTCAAGGCAGCGAGCCCACCACCGGTCAATACTCATTTGCCTGGGGGCCACAGGGTGGAGGGGGCAGCCAGTGGAATGGATACAGGTGATTTCACTATTTTAGATAGCTTGAATTCAGCAGGTGGTACACACTGTATTCATGTATTCTCGATTAAAAAATGGGTAATTAGTGCTGTCTTTGTCTACTTATATGTAAAACAGTACTAAAAAGAACGTAGAATTCAGGAATTACCCTTCTTTGAGTAAAAAGCATGTAGTGTGAAACCATTAACGA
Organism: Argentina silus; assembly: GCF_951799395.1. Taxonomy (NCBI): domain Eukaryota; kingdom Metazoa; phylum Chordata; class Actinopteri; order Argentiniformes; family Argentinidae; genus Argentina; species Argentina silus. Next base: position 7,744,452 of record NC_139672.1, on the reverse strand, counting down.
TGTGCCTTTGCTGACACATTCTGTGGTGACAGACACATGTAAGTTGAAGAGTGTATTATTCAGGAGATTTTAGATGGTGACAGGTAACTCACCCTCCTTTACCAAACCACAGCGAATTGGATGTCTCTCCTCGCGCCTGGGAGAGAGGGAAGATAGAGGGAGGAGAAGGATGGAGAGAGGGGGAAAAGAAAGGGATGGTTTGAGTAGTGAGACGACATACCTCGTAGAGAAGACTTCTGGTCCTACTGTTGGTCTTAGGTGTGCATGCATTTGTTCCAGACCAGCACCAATACACCTCATTCAACCTGTCATGGTCTTGTGTTTATGATTGGTTGAATAAACATTACAGCTGGGCTGGAACAAAAGCCTGCACTCCAGGACCCTGCCTTAGAATATTCGTAGAAATGTACTGTCCCCGGACAGAGGTTCAGAGAGACAAACGACGTGCTCGTAAACTGTGCATTTACTTTCATCGACGGCTTGGCTCGACGCGGCCTTCAGAAACCATTTACTGTATGTGCTCTGTTGGCTCCGAGCCAAAACCTGGAAATGAATTAAATCTACTTTCTACTTCTTTGTCTCTCTGCCTGTTCTTCCCCTTGCACATAAACACCGAGCCGTCCTCCTTTGACCCCCGAAGCAAACTTTTTTATCTCCCTATCAACACAAGCGCTCCCACGTCTAGAATCCCATCCCACTCCTGTGTGTTATTGCATCCTTGGTGTGTAGCAGCCCGGGTCAGAGAAAAACAACCTCCTGGAGAGTTATTACTCATGCAACCTTGGGATGCCATGACGCCTCCCACACTGCCTGGTTCTTATAGCTAGGGCCAGAAACAATGTGTGGAGGCAGAATCCCACATACCGTATATGATTTGAAATGTGTTCACCACCAGTTCAATCAATTCAAATCCAAAGCATAAACTTCTACAAAGTACAAGTAATCAAATATGCAGAAAACTGTGGAAAGGTTGTTAATAGGATGAGTCATATCACCCTATGAGTCAACTATATCAACTATGAAGACTTGTCTAAGAGATTGCGACAGTTACAAGAGTTTGGACAAAAATCAATATGCAAACTATTTAAGTTACAGTATGATTAAACATTTTCCAAGAATCTTAAGTAATAGAGTTATTGTGAAGTAAAACAGAACAGGTCAGATTTGAGTGAGAATGAATGAGAGCAGGTGCTTGTTTGTAGACCATGAAAAGTCAGACAGGACATTACAGGTAGTCCTTTCGCCCGAGCAACCAATCAGCATGTACCCACCTGTCAGTTTGCTCCAATCATGGCCGACCAGAGTGCATGTGAGTATCGCTATGGCAATGATATGAAACTGCAAAGAAAGCAAAGTGGCGGGGCACAAACAAACAAACAAACAAATAAACAAAAGGAAACCAACCCAAAACATAAAAATGGCAACGTGACAAACCAACATCAACATTGAAGCAAGTGATTATTCATCAGCATAGCAGAATTCCCAAAATAATGAATAGCAAAATAATACATGAATAAATGTGAGCAAATCAAGTGCGAATCGAATCGATCAAGCCAAATTAAAACCTTTGAGGAGAAATCAATGACCTTAGCTGGTACAGTGGCAGTGCAAGGCGGAGTGCAGTGAGTTCTTCCCTCCAGACTGAAGTCAAGTGTGAGGCATAAAGTAGTCTGTACTTTCAGATACTTGAAATATTTATTGTTTAATGTGAGGCACAGCTTTTGGGGTCAGCACTGAAGCCTCTAAATGTGCTTTCAAAATAGTCTCAAGAACATGTTTTTGATAATAAAAAATGCATACAGTACCACATTCATTTTTCAGGTGCTTTCACTTTAGGCTGCTCCTTATACACAGCAATACCGTCATTGCTGGGGTATAGAGCTAGGACCGGGGGTTAGGGCTCAGGCTGGGGTACAGGGCTAAGTCTAAGGGTTAGGACTGGAATTAGGACTTGGGCTGAGGCTGGGGTATAGAGCTAGGACCGGGGGTTAGGGCTCAAGCTTGAGCTGGTGTACAGGGCTGAGTCTAAGGGTTAGGGCTGGAATTAGGACTTGGGCTGAGGCTGGGGTATAGAGCTAGGACTCTGGGCGAAGACTTGGGCTTGGGCTTGGGATTCACCTAAAGGTATAGTTGGGGCTTCTTACCTCCCGGAGCTGCTGTTGGACCTTGTTGAAGAGTCTCAGCCAGTTCTCCTTGGCTCTCACGGCTGGGTCCACTGGCTCCTTGGGCTCCTCTTCTACAGGGGGGCTACAGAGACAGGAGCAGGTCTTGGATCAGTGTTTAGTGTATCCAGCCAGTGCAGTATA
>NC_139672.1:7577146-7732146 GCF_951799395.1 Argentina silus | reverse complement strand
TGTAAGGGAGGTTAAGAGAGGGAAAAAAGAGAAAGGAACAGATGGAGATGGACACACGGAGGAGAGGAGACATGAAAAATAAGTGCTAGGAGAGAGAGAGAGAGAGAGAGAGAGAGAGAGAGAGAGAGAGAGAGAGAGAGAGGACTCACAACATGAAGTCCTGCTCCCAGCTGGGCAGGCTGCCCCTGACAGCGATGGTGGTGCTCTTCACATTCTGAACCTTCAGAGTCACGTAGGTGTTGAACTTCTCTATTAGGGAGAGAAAGGAGAAATGGAGAAATAAAGGAGAGGAGTAGAGAAACAGAGAGAGACAGAGACCATCGACATAAGGACGTTGAATGTGTGCCATGACCCCACTAACCCCCCTATTGATCGATAGCTTTAGCATGCTACCACGGTTTAATTTATTCCATGGGGGGTCGATTATAATCAAAGATATACAGTATAAAACATACACCCAGTCCATCGACAGCCTCCATTCTACCTATTTCTGTTTCTATTTCTAGTATCCCAGCACTGACCTTGGGGTCCATCCAGCTTGGCTTTCTTCACTGTGAAAACACAGAGAGGGACAAGAATCACACAGGGGGGAACACCATCTGTTCTGAGCACACACTTACACACACTTACACACACACACACACACACACACACACACACACACACACACACACACACACACACACACACACACAACACCGCATGCTGGGTCTGGTTCCCTCCAACTGCGTACTGTGTTTCCTGTTCGGTGGGCTGTTCTGAAATAAAACTATGAATCGACGCAAATACAAACACATGAGAATAATAATCCTGCACATTTGCAGTGAACACACACTGGTCCTCTGAGCACTTCTAGAGAACAGTATGTCACTGCTAACTGATATACTCAAATAAGCTCTCTCCGTTGCTCCTGAGCACTGAGTGTGATATGTATTAATACACATGAAAGTTCATCTTAGATATTAAAAAAACAGACATTTATTTATAGACAATCAATACATTATTTATTTACTTTAAATGTATTTCTGCAAGACCACATCAGGGTGCTTGATGAAGGCTTTATTGAGTAATACATACATGCGCTACAGAGGTGAGTGTCTGAATATCTTGTGGATGCAAGTCTTGTTGAAGCCCACTTTGCACTCTCTCTCTCTGCAGCACTTTTTAACCAGCTCTGACGTAACTCACACATACATTTTTAATGCTTCACCATCCGCACTCCCACATACACTCAAACACAGAATGGCCACGCACACACACACGTCCACATGCGCTTGCACACACACACACACGTGTGTATATATATATATATATATATATGAGTGAGCTTTAATATTCAACACCCTCAGCCTGCTCATCCCATAATACTCTCTACAGGCCTGCATGACTGGCCTCAGTCTCCATAGCAACTGCCCAAAGAGGATAAGCCGATGTACATGAAATTACCCTGAGTCAGCGAGAGAAGAGGCACATACACACACACACACACACACACACACACACACACACACACACACACACACACACACACACACACACACACACGCACAAACACAGAAACACCTGCAGGTACTGTGTGAAACAGATAAGTCTGCAGTTACAGCAAGAGAACACATGCACCTGCATCTATACACATCTATATCACACACACCTGCACTTAGTTTAACACTATGTCTCAGATACATCTGTGGTTATAGTAATGAGCAACTGAAATACACCTGCAGGGATCCTGTCAAGGAGGCTAAAACACAAGTATCTGACTGTAGTTACAGCAAAAGAGAAGGAAATGCAGAACGGGCAAAGTAGTTTGGCTACTCTTTTCAATGCCCAAAAATGTTTGTTTTTAGTATCTTTAGCTTATTGAACCTCCATTTTCCTCTCGAGAACACATTTTGTAGATCCAGTTCATTTTTATCAAAGCAGATTATCCTAGCTAAAAGCCATTGTCCCTCTGACAACATGGAGAATTAAATCATTGAGTATTGGATGGAAAGTGGGGGATGAAATCGAGTGTGGTTTTCATCACTCTCAGATTGTTCCAGCAGATGAAAATAGAGCTTGGTTGATTGTGTTTTACTGCCTCGACTAAAAACAGCCCAAGCAATACATCAGTACAAGAGGAGGATCAATGGAGAAGGAATTGGACGGCAGGAAGCTAATGCTTAATAATAGCAGTGTATCATAAATCTCTCTGATGGAGTAAATTATTCGATGAGGAACCTCAGCTCATAAACAATACACACACACACACACACACACACACACACACACACACACACACACACACACAGGCGCAAGCAGGCACACATGCGCGCATGCAAACACACACATACACACACACACACACACACACACACACACACACACACACATACACACACACACACTCCCACACACACACACACACACACACACACACACGCTCCACCTATTAAGACCTACACACACACTCCATTCATAAACAATACTGGACCCAATGCTGGACCTAGGAGCATTCCCACATGAGTATTTGGCCAGGAACAGAATATTCCGAGATTGACCGTCCGAGTTTGGCCTCCTGGAGCCTCCTGTAATAAGCCTTTACCTGCCAGTCAAGCTTCTTGTCAAGGATTCTTGTAATGACTCACTGAAATGATTTAATGAAATATGAACAACGTCTTCAGAATTTTCTGAATGAGTGGACATGGCAACCCTATAGATTCAACACCACGGACCTTGTCTGAGTAAGCCCAAGTCGTGTAACAACTGTCTTTGATTTATCAGGGAGTATAAGAGGATTGCCCAAGGTCTTTACAGAGAGTGTCCTGGCAGGGCGAAGCATTCAGCTTGAGCTGTCAGAATGTGAAATAGGCCTACATGAGGAAGCCAAGACCAAGGACGAATTAAGGGGTAGTATTATTCAGACATATATTCTGACAAGGGTATATGCTACACGTTTGGATGCTGCTTTTCATATATCTCTGGAGATATATCTCATATATCTCATATATCTCATATATCTCTGGTAGTCTCGCTGGTTGATTTGTCAGAGCTCATTCACCTGGTGTCCGTGGTCTGAATCAGCCCCAGGTAAACCAGTCAAGCTGTAGGCTTCAGTTTGCGCCACATATTATTTAGATGTGATTCGGATCCAAAGATGAACAGACTTCAATATACAACTCTCTCTCCCTCTCTCTCTCCCTCTCTCTCCCTCTCTCTCCCTCTCTCTCTCTCTCCCTCTCTCTCCCCCCCCCCTTCAAAATGTCTTCTCTTTCTACGCTGCAGATAGAAATTGAAACAGTCACACTGCACAAGGTAAGGACATGTCGACTAGCCCATGATGTAAGAGAAATCGGAGAGGGGCTCTCCAACAAGTCTACTACGACTTTCATTGACATCCAGAGCAGTGTTTATGAATGAAATACTGTACACTCACGTCTCAATGACACCCAGGCTATAGCAAACAGTGGATGGGCCTCACTGGTTAATTAGTTTATGTGCCATTAGGCCTATAGCTAAGCTTTATGTGTCATTAAGGTCTATGCTTGTTCATCAGGTTTTGCGGGAACAATGACAGCATCGGAGGCTTTCTCGGAACGAGGCGTGATGAGGTGACGCGTGGCGTCGGGAGAATATTAATTTCTGCCCACAGACAGCACGACCTGACGCGGCGCTCACACCCTCCTGTAGGATTCCCTCACGGCCGCGGGGTAGACGCGGCTTAAAACGCGGCCGCGGTGCGGCATCGATAGGGGCTTCCTCTCCTCTTTAAACTGACTGCCCACGCATGAACTGACACACACACACACACACACACACACACACACACACACACACACACACACACACACAATTGCAACAGGGGACATGTAAATGTCTACAACCGACATCAATTGAAACACTTGAACAAATTGATCTATTGATAAGATCGTTAGTGCTCTCGGTTGAAAAATGATAGGAAATAGGGCTACCTTCCAGATTCTAGTATAGCGGATTAGCCTAGGATTTTACGTTTATTTCAGTCCGAAACGCTACTGATAAACCAGTTATCTACAGGTTATAATCTCATAGGGATTGTTGGTGTTGTTTGTTATAAAAAAGCATTTAGGCTATTATTTATAATAGACTACTCTTCCCCGCAAATGACACCATACTGTATGATGTAGCCAGATCTCGCCTACACAGTTCTAAAACACTGACTATGTCCTCTGTCCATCATTAAAAAAAGAAATAGTTATTCATGCGAGAGCATCTCCTGTATAAGTCTCCTGCTAAAGACAGTCTTTCAAATCATATTGTCACTATAGACAAAACGTACAAGTGTCATTCAATCAGTGAGCGGTTGGCTAAAGACAGAATGTGTAGTCACCCCATGTGTCATCCTACAACCTTACATTTGTTTCAGGGCTATGGTTTATTGGCTATTCAGCACAAGCTTACTACAGATTCTTCAAGACCATAAGACACTGAATTATTGCCACAATAAAACATCGGCATCAATCCAACAAAACAAAAGAATACATGAATGAACAGCCTACACTTAACAGCATACACATATTACGCCGTGTTTCTTCCCTTTCCTCTTACCTCCGACACAGAGCAGGGACATCTCTGAAGGTAGTCGTGAGCGTCCCCGGCTGTCCTCTACCGGGCGCCTGGGTCCTCCGTGATTCGGTTGGCTACTCCTCAGGAGGCTACCTCCCCGTGTAGGTTTACATCAAAACAGAAATATCGCCCTTGTGGTAACGTAAACGAGTCGCGCACATTCTACAAGGAACCGGTCTCTTTCTTTGCGGTTGCTGCTATATATTCTTTTATTTTTTATTTTTTATTTCAGCTCAAAGTTCTCCTCACTATGTTCCTTCTCTGCATCTCCTCAGCTCTCCGCTCCTCTCGCGCGCACAGCCATCTTGTTTCAGCACCAGCGCCGCGAGGACAGCTCTCCGCGCCGCGTGACGTCACGGCTGACGAGAAGCAGGCGGCGGGGCCCCACGAGACATCTCTCCCGATGATCACGGGACGGGAGTCTCTTCTTCCGGGGGATGGAGAACGGGGAGGGGCTGTATCTAATCAGTACACTACTTACTACTGGACTGGCTGAGAATAATAAACATAATCTTTGTGTTCTGGTGATAACCGCCGTTTTCATAGTCATCTTAAAGCATTGTTCACCAACACTAGAGCTACAGGGTAACCTTGTCGTCTTGGGCCAGCAATGTGCTAAGACTGTGTCACATATCATAGTTTAATCACTTAATCTCATTTTAACCACCATCATGACCTTCATTAGTTGAATCAGGTGTGTTAGTGCTGGACTGGGTCAAAAGTATGCACAGCCTGCAACTCTCAGGTTCAGGATTAGTAGTCTCCTATTATCTCCTAATATTAGTCTACTGTATACACTGACCTGCTAACCATACACCAGATTTGGTCATGACATGTTTTACATCATTCAATTGGACTGAATTGATGCCAGAAGTCATATTGAATTACATAATTGTTAAATTATTACATTGAAGGTGAAAGAGTGAAGCATTTGTCTCACCTAAAAGGCCTATAAAGTCTAGCAGTATGAAGTGTTTCAAATTTGCACAGTTAAGTTTGATAACAGTTGGCTGAATATGGAAGAAATTATGCTTAACCTCACATCTATATACACACCACATTTACATTTATTCTCAATGTATGATGTAGAAGTCTTGTAACTGACATTCATTAATAGACTTATTGATAACATTTTTCTGTGCATTTCTGGTATATAGCGGCCCATGGGTACCTTCAGTACATAGATCTTATTCCTTTGAATTAACAAATATCAGCACTGTGTCTGTATATTAATGACACACAGTCTACATTTTATGCATTTTGGACCCAATCACAAAACAGTGTTGATAGTTTTGAAAGACTTCCCCTCACATGGTGAACAGTAGATGACCACTGAAAGTGCTGTGCCGGTGTGCATTATCAAGTATCCAATGGTTTTCGTAGAGTCGTATGCAGACCACATCTCCCACCTCCAGTAACAGTGATACAGCATTAGCAGCATTCATAGCACCACCAGGTTGTGTTGCATGAACCATCAGTATATGCTCTCCATTCCTTTCCAAGGCTGCTGTTATGCCTGGTGCTCCTCCATCAGCAAATGCAAAAAACTTGAAGAGGTAGACTCCTCTCACTGGTGCTGTGAAGACCCCTGTATTCATCACAACACAAATATGTCTTAATCAATCTCTGTTCATTGAGATTGAGAGTTAAGTTGAGTTTAAAGTACACAGCCTATTAAAGTTTTAGTCTGGTCTGATGAAGACAAATTTTGAAGACCAATTTTACTCATTAACACCAGATATGAAAGAAATCATTAGAGATCTCTAAAGTTATCTTTCAATTTCCTTTCAAGTATGCCCTTTGATTTGACACCTAAAATGTGTCTTACTGTATATTTGTTTGCCATGACTTGCAGCATAGGGGGCCATTCAGATGTTCTTGCAGATACTGGTACCTGTATATTTGTTGTAAGCATTGCCAATGTTTGTGAAGACATTCCCGTAAACCAGGGTGGTGCGACTGTTGAAGGGTCCTATTTTTTCAGCCCCCGAGGTGAACAGAGAAGCAGTGAAAGCCACTTTCCTGTCTGTGAGACCCAGGTGAGACCGTGAACAGAAAGAATTACAGTAGTTGAGTTTGTGATCATACGCTGTGTGAAACAACATAAAACATTCAAAGTCCCCTCAATCACCCAATGTATGTGTGGGTTGAGTTGTTTACATAGTGTTAGACCACCCACTTAGCTGAAACTAGATCAAAATGCACAATAATTGCTATGTAAGCATTCATAACAGCTCATAGCAACCATACGTATAGCAGCCAATATAGATGAGGAAAATACCAGAAATCAACACTTGTGATTCATGGAGTGTCATTTATTAGACCCAAAAGGTCATGTACAGTAATACTCTCGGATAAGCTGTACATGCTGCAACAACGTAGGGAAATCGCAATACATTTCTATCAGTTCTTAGAAAGATGTTCTACTCCATATTTATTTATATCATCAATTACAAATTACCTTCTGTTTCTCTCTTCAGTTCCTCCACCTGGGTCTCAGTGATGTTCGACATGGCCCTCAATGCTGTAAGCTCTTCCTCTTGCGCTACAGATAGACAAACTAACCAATCACAGTCTGGCTTCCTTTGGAACGTTTATGGTAAGTTGGATTGATATTGAGTGTGAACATAACATTTGAGTGTGAACACATTGATGATGCCCATGAATCTCATACCATCATTCTTTCTCTTCAGTTCCTCCACAGTGGCTTTCTGTTCCTTCATCTGGCTTTTTGTAACATTGGACCTGGTCTTCATTGCAGCAAGCTCTTCTGCCCGTCCTGAAATTACACACAATTTCACATCAATTGTTCTTCAATCTGTCTTTATGATCATCAGAATATAGGCCTAGTTGTCTACTCAGCCACGATAGATCCATTTATTATTTTTAGCTCAACCAATGTCCTTCCCTCTTTCTCTACCATGTTATCAATATATATTTCATACAGTACAATACCTTTATTCTATCTTGTCAGCAACACCTCCACCATGACCCTCTGCTCCTTCACTTGGCTCTCACTTTCTCTCAGTCAAATTATATTTTGAGTTGACAACACTGCGATCAATTCTGCATCTTCATATATCAAAGTATTACGGTACCTTCATCATTTCTCCTCAGTTCTTCTACCTTGCTTTCAGTCATTTTTGAGCTGGTTTTCATAGCAACAATTTCAACTGCTTGGGCTGAAATCGTAGAGAGAGAAAAGATGGAATAAGAGAAATAGATTTATTTCCAACATGTGTGATTATTGCATAATCATATATTATAATTATGTTGTAAGTCTACTGTAGGTCCATACACATTCCACATACATCCCACACAATACCTTCAGTTCTTTCCTCAGTTCAAATGTCTCAAGTATTTTAAATTGTTCTCCATTTATTAGTAAATGTCATACAATACCTTTTACTTGGCTCTCACTTTCTCTCTCTAGTCTGACCTGTATCTCTTTCAGCTCTGACTGTGTGTGTCTCATCTTGACTCTCTGCTCTGCCATCATAGCGCTCATCTCTCTCAGCACAGCGTGGATGTCAGGCTGACAGGTTTGTTGGGAGAGTGTTGAGGCTGCAGGTTCAGTTCCCTTTGTGTCTGCATCCTGATTGTCATTCATATTGTCAACTGTAGAGAACTTTTGGAGTGATGTCATTTACACTGCTTCATCTTCAGTGTCTCTCTGAACCTGTTCCTCAGACAGACAGCAGCGCAGCAACGTCAGCAGAGCTAGTAGTCTTGTGATTTGACCAATGATTGACTTGAAGGTAAAAGAGTGAGACAGCTCTATACTGTAAGTGTCTGCCATTGACCTAAATGGAAACAGAAATGATAATGCTCACAACATTCAGAAAATGATCTTCAAAATGCTTTATAAGTTACTTGTCTTTTGTACATTGGCAGGGTTTAAATGGTAAAGACGTGATAACACTAGTCAACATTATGATACAATGATTATACACACTTCACCTATATAGAGTTAGGTTAGGTCTCAATAGGTTTCAATTGGCTAAGACAACCAACCTACACCGTAAATGCTGCAAGCGGGGCCTCTCTGCTGCTGGAGGTAGGAGATGTGGTCTACATATGTCTCGTTACAAACCATCGACTGTATGACCGCCACCATCACCACACCACCTTCAGTGGCCACCTGCTCTTGTTTTATGTTTGAACTGAACAAATAACAACTGAAACTGAGAGATTCCATTGTTACTCTACATAATTCTGTTGTCCAATCAACCCCAGGTCCACAATGTTGTGTTAAACTTCCCAACCCCCTGCTCTGAGTCTCCATGTGTGGTGCCTGTGTTATCTTTATTGATTACAATTGTGTTGTATCTTAAGTGTTTGTGTGTGTGTGTGTGTGTGTGTGTGTGTGTGTGTGTGTGTGTGTGTGTGTGTGTGTGTGTGTGTGTGTGTGAACTCTTGTCTATGTGTATTATTGTGCATATTTAAACTGTGCTGGGACTACTTTATAGTTCTTTGTATGTGCCAGAATAAGATTAGATTAGATTAGATTAGATTCAACTTTATTGTCATTGTGCAGAGTACAAGTACAGAGACAACGAAATGCAGTTAGCGTCTAACCAGAAGTGCAAAAGCAGAAAAGTGCAGTGTGAGCAGTATATAAGGTAGTGCAGTATATGAGCAGTCTAGTAGTGCAGTATAGTAGTGCAGTATAGTATAAGTAGTGCAGTATATGAATTAGCAGTAGCATTATAAGCAGAATAAATAAGATGCAGTATGAACAGTGTAGCAGCATATGAGCTGTATAGGCAATGCAGTCTAGCAGTATATATGTATTAACAGTAACATTAGGGTAATAGCAGAATAAATATGGAATACAGTATAAACAGGTATGTACAGATATGTGCAGTGTATTAACAGTAGTATTAAAGAAAATATAGGGATATGGGCATTATGAACAGTATAGATAAATTATGTACAGTATAGACAGATATGTACAGAAGAGCAGTGGTATGGAGTAGGAGCAGTTTGTACAAGTGTGGATACAGTATGTACAGTTTATAGGAATATTATAGGAATACTGTAAGAGTAGTGCACACATATTGTAGCCAGAAGAGGGAGCTATTCACATGGCCCATGAAAGTGGTAAAGGAGCACACACTAAAAACTGACAATTTGCTCCCACATGAACTGTGTCAAAGTAGCCTACATTCTCCTGTTACTATTTATGGGTATGGTCCAGTACCTCAGTCCTCAAAGGAATGTAACTGTGACCATCATCTAGTGGAAATACTGCTACAGAAGGTGTATTAAACAAGTCAGGGTGTCGTGTCCTCTCAGGAAAATAACACTTGTTGTTGGCCAATAGTATCTTTATTCAATATTTCAGTAATCATACTTGCATCACTCTCTATCATTTCTATCAGTGATCGGTACAATATTTCATTAATCAGTTTGAAATTATTTATTAGAATTTTTAGTCCCACTTCACCAGTCTATTGAACGTCAGTGTGATGTTCTACCTGGCTACCGTAGTGATGAAGGCAGGGTTCAGGTGAAAACGTTGCCAGTCTTAAATGAACATAATCCCTTGGCAGCATTACCTACGTTCATGCAATGGAGCTAGAGTACTGTAAGTATGGCACAGTGTATGTGTGACTGTGTGAGGCAGAGCAGTACCAATCTGAGACGGCACTTTACATCACATCGTTAACATACAGTACACACAAACACATAAAAGACATCAGACATATTTTACATTACTTATAATCCAATATGCACGTGAATTGTTCTTCGACGTCCTTTCCACTCTCAGGTTGATGTATTATCTTACAACATACATGATAAAAACAGAGAACTCAGGAAGACTGACTGAGTAACAACAGTCATTTACTGAATGAGCTTCCCTTCACATAGTGAACAGCAGGTGGCCACTGAAGGTGGTGTGGTGGTTTCCATTGTCATACACCCATGCGTTCTCCCAGAGTCGCAAAAAGACTACATCTCCCACCTCCAGCAGCAGTGAGGCTCCATTAGAGGGTTTTACATATTTGGTTGGTTGGTGTTCGTAAGCTATAACTACAGGCTGTCCGTTCTTGACCAAGACAGCGCCTGTAGGATGTGAAGTGTGACCAGCACCATAGAGATGAAACTGGAACTGGTAAACACCCTTCACTGGTGCTGTGAAGAAACCTGTATTGGAGCAGCAAAATACAACACATATTTATGATTGATCATAACATATTGACCTGCTGCACTTATTTGGTTCTGTTTTATTCATTGAATCTTTTCTAAAAGCCTTTGCTGCATGAATACATGAGGAAGCAGTAAGAAGTAGGAAGTTGCTCATTTCTCCATTTTATTGAACTAAGCCTCCCAGACTGTATGAGGATTCACACACGTAATTGTTGACAAAACTGTGAGGTAGAATGGATAATAGCTCTGACAGCTGTGTTTTTTATTTCTTTACACGTGTCTGACTTGAGTGTACTGTACCATACCTGTGTTTGAGTTGTAAGCATTGCCAGTGTTTGTGAAGACATGTCTGAAGACCAGAGGGGTTTGGACATTGTAGGGTCCTGTGGTTCCACTCCCTGAAGCCAGTAGTGAGGCTGAGAAAGCCACCTTGCTGACTGTGAGACACAGATGGGACCTTTTGTCAATGGTGGAGGAAACTCTCTGTACTGTATGAAGAGGTTCTGCTGATAAACTGAACATTAAACATGAAACAAAGTGACAAAATGCCTTTTGTTCATGATACATGCATATTGTGTGTGTGTGTGTGTGTGTGTGTGTGTGTGTGTCTATATCTATATCAACATATACTCATATATATATTATAGACTTGCAGTTGATAGTTTGTTGGCTGTGAGCATTTATACAAGCCTATCAAAATAAAGTGTGACAATTTATGAGTTTATCAATGGTGTAGAAGCTATTAATGGTTTCTAAGCTGCTTGTAACCTGATGCTGATTGTAAATCCTGTTAAGAATATTTACTGATGTTACCTTCATTTCCCCTCCTCAGCTCCTCCACTTGACTGTCAGTGTGGTTTGACCTGGCTTTCAAGGATGTAAGCTCAATGGCTTGTCCTGAAAATAAACATTGAAGAGGCCTGAGTCAACCAAAACTGTACACCAGGTTTCCAAGGGAAGTAAAGTATGTTGTGTTTTTCACACACAGACTATACCTTCATTTTCTTTCCTCTGACTCTCATAGTGGGCTGTCAATGCAGCAAGTGTTGTGTCTTGGGCTGTAATTGAAAACATAGAACAAAAAAAACTGTGATGGTTAAATGAAAAGATCTTTGACATAAAGTTGCAATTCTTTATTCTTTTTTTTAGCCAAATATCTGCCCTGCCACTTGTTTTGTTCGATGAGGCAGGGGGAATATCAAATTCATAGACATATCTAAGGACTTAACAAAGCAACACAATTGGTTACAAACAATACAGTTGAATAACTTCATATTTTGGGTTGTGAGAAGGTAAGAGAGTTGTAATAAGCTCATTAGGCATTTATTAGTAATTGTCATACAATACTTTTTACTTGGCTCTCACTGACACTCAGTCTGGTCTGAACCGCTTGTAATTGCATCATTATGATGTTGTTTAAATAGCTATTTTATGCCACGTTATTATTATTAGAATAGTCCCACAAACTTTCCAGGAAATACCTTCATTCTTTGTCTTCAGCTCCTCCACCTGGCTCTCACTTTCTCTCAGTCTGGCCTGTAGCTCTTTTAGTTCTGACTGTGTGTGTCTCATCTCTACTCTCTGCTCTGCCATCATAGCGCTCATCTCTCTCAGCACAGCGTGGATGTCAGGCTGGCAGGTTTGTTGGGAGAGTGTTGAGGCTGCAGGTTCAGTTCTCTGTGTCTCTGTCTGAATCTCATTCACTCTGCTGTCTCCTTCTCTGTAGAGAACCTGTTGAGTGATGTCATTCTCACTGCCTCCATCTTCAGGGTCTCTCTGAACCTGCGCCCCAGACAGACAGCAGCAGAGCAACGTCAGCAGAACCACAGGAGTCTTCATTCTTCTACTGGTTGTCTCTTTTCTTCTCTTGCAATGTGTTGTTTTTGCATTTAAATTCTCTCCTTTATATACAGTGTGTTCACCTGTTTAATCATTACCAGGTGATATCAGTGACACGTTATCACTTTTATTTTATTGAGGAAATAGAGAGAGGAAAAGAGTCAAGGCCAATCGTTTTTAATCAGATCAATGATTTATCAGCTTTTATCAAAATAAGAATCACATTGACATAAACAAGAAACAGGGAGAGATTTCAGATCATAACAAATCACATTTATTCGCGATGAGACAATATCATCCCATAATTTCATTTACAGTCACAATAAAAGAACAATAATAAAAGAAAATGGTCAAGCAAACAGACTTGCATAAGAGCATCTTAGAATGCTGACTCAAGTGAAAGGAATAGTTGACATCAAAATGAGATGGTGCCTATCTTTCCCATTCATTTGGCATTGAGGTATGAAGATGGATGTACACAACATGGACGCATCTCCACGTTAGACACTTTAGAGGAAAACCTTTGAAAATGTGATTTCGGTGTGACCTGTCACTTAAACCCTCCCAATGATTATTTCTTCACATGGAAAATAGTAGGTGGCCACTGAAGGTGCAGTGGTGGTTTTGATTGTCATACACCCATGCGTTCTGATAGAGTCGCACAAAGACTTCATCTCCCACCTCCAGCAGCAGTGAGGCTCCATTAGAGGGGTTTACATTTTTGGTTGGTTGCTGTTCCCAAGCTACAACTACAGGCTGTCCGTTCTTGACCAAGACACCGGCTGTAGGATGTGAAGTGTGACCATGACCATGGAGGTAAAACTGGAACTGGTAAACACCCTTCACTGGAGCTATGAAGAAACCTGTATCAGAGCAACAATATGAAGTTACAAAAGACTAGTGGAACAGCACATTTTACCACATTCAAATTTTATCTGGGATCACCAAAATTAACCATAAATCTGACTTATCACATGACCATTCTGTGTTTTTAACTCCACTCCTGCACCATAACATGTTGTCCCTGACAACATTAAGCAGATTGCAATTAATTTAACAACAACATCTGATTGTTGTCAAAGTGTTGTTTGAGTCAGATCTGATAACTGTGTATCTACTTTTCTTTACAAGTGTCTGCAGCGTATCATACCTGTATTTGGGTTGTAAGCATTGCCTGTGTTTGTGATGACGTGTCTGTAGACCAGGATGGTTTGAGTGTCGTAGGGTCCTGTGTGTCCAGATCCTGAAGCCAGTAGTGACGCTGAGAAAGACACCTTTCTGACTGTGAGACACAGATGAGAGAATATTAGCTGAAGTGTTACAGTAGTTCTGTTGGGTTAAATGAGTTGAATGGGTTAAATAAACTACAGACATCAGAAATGTTCAGGCATTTAACAACTGTTTATGAAGGTTTCTGAATGCCTGCATCGTTATGGATTGTTACCTGGCATGAATACTCAACAAGTACTAGTAGACGTTCAAGCCTGTTACCTTCATTATACCTCTGCAGAGCCTCCACCTGACTCTCAGTAGCATTTGACTTGGCCTTCATGGATGCAAGAGTAGCTGTTTGTGGCAAAAAAATAAATGTAATTAATCATACATGTAGTGTATTGAAAGTGATCATTTTCATTTCATATGTTTTGAGTAGTTTCAAATGTTTCAAGTAGTTTACATTTGTTTCCATACACAAGCAATTGTCATACAATACTTTTTACTTGGCTCTCATGGCACTCAGTCTGGCCTGTACCGCTTGTAATTGCATCATTATGATATTGTTTAAATAGCTATGCTATGCCATGTTATTATTATTAGAATAGTCCCACAAACTTTCCAGAAAATACCTTCATTCTTTGTCTTCAGCTCCTCCACCTGGCTCTCACTTTCTCTCAGTCTGGCCTGTAGCTCTTTTAGTTCTGACTGTGTGTATCTCATCTCGACTCTCTGCTCTGCCATCATAGCGGTCATCTCTCTCAGCACAGCGTGGATGTCAGGCTGGCAGGTTTGTTGGGAGAGTGTTGAGGCTGCAGGTTCAGTTGTCTGTGTCTCTGTCTGAATCTCATTCACTCTGGTGATTCTGTAGAGAACCTGTTGAGTGATGTCATTCTCACTGCCTCCATCTTCAGGGTCTCTCTGAACCTGCGCCCCAGACAGACAGCAGCAGAGCAACGTCAGCAGAACCACAGGAGTCTTCATTCTTCTACTGGTTGTCTCTTTTCTTCTCTTGCAATGTGTTGTTTTTGCATTTAAATTCTCTCCTTTATATACTGTAGCGCCGGCGAGGGGCGGGGCTATTGTTGTTCTTTTGTTTAGGCTACTGCTATTGGCTGCTGTTGTGTTCCAATCATGCCTTGCAGTGTGAATGTTCGGGGCAAAACCGTAGAATTGAGTGTTGTTGGTTTTAGTGGCCCAATGTTAGTTTTGTTAGTTAAGTTAAGTCTTTTGTGTACCGTTGTATATATTACAATAAACTCACTAAAAGCTATTAAGCCTCTGCTTCTCACGATCGCCACAATACATTGTGTTCACCTGTTTAACCATTACCAGGTGATACCAGTGACAAGTTATCACCTTTATTTTATTGAGGAAATAGAGAGAGGAAAAGAGTCAAGGCCAATCGTTTTTAAACAGATCAATGATTTATCCGCTTTTATTAAAATAAGAATCACATTGACATAAACAAGAAAAGGAGAGATTTCAGTTTATAACAAATCACATTTATTCGCGATGAGACAATATCATCCCATAATTTCATTTACAGTCACAATAAAAGAACAATAATAAAAAAGTGTTGTATCTTGGGCTGTAATTTCAAACATAGAATAAAAAAATGTGATGGTTAAATGAAAAGATCTTTGACAAAAAGGTGCAATTCTTTATTCTTTTTTTTAGGCCAAATGTCTGACCTGCCAATTGTTTTGTTAGATGAGGCAGGGGGGGAATATCAAATTCAAGTTTCAAGTTTCAAGTTTATTGTTATGTCTCATACAGAAGTGCAGGGAGTAAGATTCTTAGGGTTGGTTCCCTGACAATGCAGCATACAAAAAATACAAATAATACAACTAATACAAATAAGCAGTAGTGAAATGAAATAAGGACAAGACAATAAGTGACATAAGTACATTTGTAATAAGTACATAAGTACAAATTCATAGACAGATCTCTGAATCTAAGGACTTTACAAACTATACAGTTGAATAACTTTATATTTTGGGTTGTGAGAAGGTAAGAGTTGTAATAAGCTCATTAGGCATTTATTAGTAACTGTCATACAATACTTTTTACTTGGCTCTCGCTTTCTCTCAGTCTGGCCTGTAGCTCTTTTAGTTCTGACTGTGTGTGTCTCATCTCGACTCTCTGCTCTGCCATCATAGCGCTCATCTCTCTCAGCACAGTGTGGATGTCAGGCTGGCAGGTTTGTTGGGAGAGTGTTGAGGCTGCAGGTTCAGTTCTCTGTGTCTCTGTCTGAATCTCATTCACTCTGCTGTCTCCTTCTCTGTAGAGAACCTGTTGAGTGATGTCATTCTCACTGCCTCCATCTTCAGGGTCTCTCTGAACCTGCGCCCCAGACAGACAGCAGCAGAGCAACGTCAGCAGAACCACAGGAGTCTTCATTCTTCAACTGGTTGTCTCTTTTCTTCTCTTGCAATGTGTTGTTTTTGCATTTAATGCTCTCCTTTATATACAGTGTGTTCACCTGTTTAATCATTACCAGGTGATATCAGTGACACGTTATCACCTTTATTTTATAGAGGATATAGAGAGAGGAAAAGAGTCAAGGTCAATCGTTTTTAATCAGATCAATGATTTATCAGCTTTTATCAAAATAAGAATCACATTGACATAAACAAGAAACAGGGAGAGATTTCAGTTTATAACAAATCACATTTATTAGCGATGAGACAATATCATCCCATAATTTAATTTACAGTTACAATAAAAGAACAATAATAAAAAAAAAATGGTCAAGCAAACAGACTTGCATTAGAGCATCTTAGAATGCTGACTCAAGTGAAAGGAATAGTTGACATCAAAATGAGATGGTGCCTATCTTTCCCATTCATTTGGTATTGAGGTATGAAGGTGGATGTACACAACATGGACGCATCTCCACATTAGACACTTTAGAGGAAAACCTTTGAAAATGTGATTTCGGTGTGACCTGTCACTTAAACCCTCCCAATGATTATTTCTTCACATGGAAAATAGCAGGTGGCCACTGAAGGTGGTGTGGTGGTCTTGACTGTCATACACCCGTGAGTGCGGCCAGAGTCGCACAAAGACTACATCTCCCACCTCCAGCAGCAGTGAGGCTCCATTAGAGGGGTTTAAACCATAGGTTGGTTGGTGTTCGAGAGCTATAACTACAGGCTGTCCGTTCTTGACCAAGACAGCGCCTGTAGGATGTGAAGTGTGACCACCACCATAGAGGTAAAACTGGAACTGGTAAACACCCTTCACTGGTGCTGTGAAGAAACCTGTATTGGAGCAGCAAAATACAACACATATTTATGATTGATCATAACATATTGACCTGCTGCACTTTTTTGGTTCTATTTTATTCATTGAATCTGTTCTAAAAGCCTTTGCTGCATGAATACATGAGGAAGCAGTAAGAAGTAGGAAGTTGCTCATTTCTCCATTGTATTGAACTAAGCCTCCCAGACTGTATGAGGATTCACACACGTAATTGTTGACAAAACTGTGAGGTAGAATGGATAAATGCTCTGACAGCTGTGTTTTTAATTTCTTTACACGTGTCTGACTTGAGTGTACTGTACCATACCTGTGTTTGAGTTGTAAGCATTGCCAGTGTTTGTGATGACATGTCTGAAGACCAGAGGGGTTTGGACATTGTAGGGTCCTGTGTTTCCACTCCCTGAAGCCAGTAGTGAGGCTGAGAAAGCCACCTTGCTGACTGTGAGACACAGATGGGACCTTTTATCAATGGTGGAGGAAACTCTCTGTACTGTATGAAGAGGTTCTGCTGATAAACTGAACATTAAACATTAAACAAAGTGACAAAATGCCTTTTTGTTCATGATACATGCATATTGTGTGTGTGTGTGTGTGTGTGTGTGTGTGTGTGTGTGTGTGTCTATATCAACATCAACATATACTCATATATATATTATAGACTTGCAGTTGATAGTTTGTTGGCTGTGAGCATTTATACAAACCTATCAAAATAAAGTTTGACAATTTATCAGTTTATCAATGGTGTACAAGCTATTAATGGTTTCTAAGATGCTTGTAACCTGATGCTGATTCTAAATGCTGTTAAGAATATTTACAGATATTACCTTCATTTCCCCTCCTCAGCTCCTCCACTTGACTGTCAGTGTGGTATGACCTGGCTTTCAAGGATGTAAGCTCAATGGCTTGTCCTGAAAATAAACATTGTAGAGGCCTGAGTCAACCAAAACTGTACACCAGGTTTCTAAGGGAAGTCAAGTATGTTGTGTTTTTCACACACAGACTATACCTTCATTTTCTTTCCTCTGACTCTCATAGTGGGCTGTCAATGCAGCAAGTGTTGTGTCTTGGGCTGTAATTGCAAACCTAGAACAAAAAAAAATGTGATGGTTAAATGAAAAGATCTTTGACAAAAAGGTACAATTCTTTATTCTTTTTTTTAGGCCAAATGTCTGACCTGCCAATTGTTTTGTTAGATGAGGCAGGGGGGGAATATCAAATTCAAGTTTTAAGTTTCTTGTTATGTCTCATACACAAGTGCAGGGAGTAAGATTCTTCGGGTTGGTTCCCTGACAATGCAGCATACAAAAAATACAAATAATACAAGTAAGCTTTAGCACGGATGGAGTTTCAGTGAAGAGGCAGACATGTTGCAAAAAAAAAACCTTTGTGGGGCATTTTATTGGTACCGATCTCACCAAAAAAAAAAAGAAAAGAAAAAAAAAAGAAAATAATTCCAATGGCCACACTTAAATACCCTCCCAGGTGACATGATTAACATAGGACAAACCAAGTGAGAGGGGAGCTTCACAATGTACACAAACCAAATTACATAATCTAACATCTATTTTTACACATTATCACACATAACCAAGTATCACAGGTAGGTAAAAACAAACAATCACTGTTAGGCTATGGTAAGTGCAAAGGACACAGTATATTCTCCAGCCACAAATCCCATCCCCCCGTTCAATTAACAATGGGAGCTTCCATAACTATATAGGCTGTCCCTGTGGCTTGAAGATTCCTTTTGCCAGTGAACCAGGAACTGCAATCACAACCAGGTGAGTATATACACATTCTACACTTCATTCATCTCCCATATGCAGTGTAAAGTGTAGAATACCGATGTTTCACAGTAACTCAAATGTTATTTATAGTTAATGTTATTTCCAGCTGTGAGTACCAATGTGTTAGCCGCGTACTCATACCTTTTATTCTTTGCAGAACCGCCCCTCATGACTGACCAACAACCGCAGACCTATGAGTCCTCCCCTGCTTCGCACAAGCACCTAAACACAACATATACCCCTGCACACACACACACCCATACACTCCCAACCCGTGATGGACTGATCTCCATCACAATACAACTAATACAAATAAGCAGTAGTGCAGTGAAATAAGGACAAGACAATAAGTGACATAAGTAGAAATTCATAGACACAACTCTGAATCGAAGGACTTTACAAACTATACAGTTGAATAACTTTATATTGTGGGTTGTGAGAAGGTAAGAGTTGTAATAAGCTCATTAGGCATTTATTAGCAATTATCATACAATACCTTTTACTTGGCTCTCACTTTCTCTCAGTCTGGCCTGTATCTCTTTTAGTTCTGACTGTGTGTGTCTCATCTCGACTCTCTGCTCTGCCATCATAGCGCTCATCTCTCTCAGCACAGCGTGGATGTCAGGCTGGCAGGTTTGTTGGGAGAGTGTTGAGGCTGCAGGTTCAGTTCTCTGAGTCTCTGTCTGAATCTCATTCACTCTGCTGTCTCCTTCTCTGTAGAGAACCTGTTGAGTGATGTCATTCTCACTGCCTCCATCTTCAGGGTCTCTCTGAACCTGCGCCCCAGACAGACAGCAGCAGAGCAACGTCAGCAGAACCACAGGAGTCTTCATTCTTCAACTGGTTGTCTCTTTTCTTCTCTTGCAATGTGTTGTTTTTGCATTTAAATTCTCTCCTTTATATACAGTGTGTTCACCTGTTTAACCATTACCAGGTGATATCAGTGACACGTTATCACCTTTATTTTATTGAGGATATAGAGAGAGGAAAAGAGTGAAGGCCAATCGTTTTTAATCAGATCAATGATTTATCCGCTTTTATCAAAATAAGAATCACATTGACATAAACAAGAAACAGGGAGAGATTTCAGTTTATAACAAATCACATTTATTCTCGATGAGACTATCATCCCATAATTTCATTTACAATCACAATAAAAGAACAATAATAAAAAAAAAAAACAGACTTGCATTAGAGCATCTTAGAATGCTGACTCAAGTGAAAGGAATAGTTGACATCAAAATGAGATGGTGCCTATCTTTCCCATTCATTTGGCATTGAGGTATGAAGATGGATGTACACAACATGGACGCATCTCCACATTAGACACTTTAGAGGAAAACCTTTGAAAATGTGATTTCGGTGTGACCTGTCACTTAAACCCTCCCAATGATTATTTCTTCACATGGAAAATAGTAGGTGGCCACTGAAGGTGCTGTGGTGGTTGTGATTGTCAAACACCCGTGAGTTCTGCCAGAGTCGCACAAAGACTACATCTCCCACCTCCAGCAGCAGTGAGGCTCCATTAGAGGGGTTTACACTATAGGTTGGTTGGTGTTCGTAAGCTATAACTACAGGCTGTCCGTTCTTGACCAAGACAGCGCCTGTAGGATGTGAAGTGTGACCATGACCAAAGAGGTAAAACTGGAACTGGTAAACACCCTTCACTGGAGCTATGAAGAAACCTGTATCAGACAATATGAAGTTACAAAAGACTAGTGGAACAGCACATTTTACCACATTCAAATTTTATCTGGGATCACCAAAATTAACCATAAACCTGACTTATCACATGACCATTCTGTGTTTTTAACTCCACTCCTGCCCCATAACATGTTGTCCCTGACAACATTAAGCAGATTGCAATTAATTTCTCTGAACCTGCGCCCCAGACAGACAGCAGCAGAGCAACGTCAGCAGAACCACAGGAGTCTTCATTCATGATGCCTCTTTTCTCTTCTCAATTGGTGATATACCTCAATCTGCTAGTTTATATACCCACACCTTTAACCATTACCAGGTGATATCAGTGTAACATGTGATATGAAAAGATTGGGCAGTTGATCATTTGTTTACAAGGGAATTAGAAAGGAATCATACGGTGAGTGAATATCAGTTGTTCCCAAAATATGATGTTCCCCAGACAGACTGCAGCACAGAACGGTCAGCAGAACAACAGTGATCTCCATTTTTAAACAGGACACCTCTTTTTTCCTCTCTATTTGTGTTATATCTCAGAACTCCTTCATAAATACCCTCACCTTCACCTACTGTAACCCATTAACAGGTGATGTCAATATTGGCACCTTTAGATATGTTGCTAGAAAACTAGGGCTGTAGGGCAGATTTGTTTACTACTGTAACTGCAGAGTTATTCACATGGCCCATGGCACATAAGTGGTAATGGAGCACACACTAAAAACTGACAATTTGCTCCCACATGAACTGTGTCAAAGTAGCCTACATTCTCCTGTTACTATATATGGATATGGTCCAGTACCTCAGTCCTCAAAGGAATGTAACTGTGACCATCATCTAGTGGAAATACTGCTACAGAAGGTGTGTTAAACAAGTCAGGGTGTCGTGTCCTCTCAGGAAAATAACACTTGTTGTTGGCCAATAGTATCTTTATTCAATATTTCAGTAACCATACTTGCATCACTCTCTATCATCTGTATCAGTGATCGGTACAATATTTCGTTAATCAGTTTGAAATTATTTATTTGAATTTTTAGTCCCACTTCATCAGTCTATTGAACGTCAGTGTGATGTTCTACCTGGCTACCGTAGTGATGAAGGCAGGGTTCAGGTGAAAACGTTGCCAGTCTTAAATGAACATAATCCCTTGGCAGCATTACCTACGTTCATGCAATGGAGCTAGAGTACTGTAAGTATGGCACAGTGTATGTGTGACTGTGTGAGGCAGAGCAGTACCAATCTGAGACGGCACTTTACATCACATCGTTAACATACAGTACACACAAACACATAAAAGACATCAGACATATTTTACATTACTTATAATCCAATATGCACGTGAATTGTTCTTCGACGTCCTTTCCACTCTCAGGTTGTATTATCTTACAACATACATGATAAAAACAGAGAACTCAGGAAGACTGACTGAGTAACAACAGTAATTTACTGAATGAGCTTCCCTTCACATAGTGAACAGCAGGTGGCCACTGAAGGTGGTGTGGTGGTGTCCATTGTCATACACCCATGCGTTCTGCCAGAGTCGCAAAAAGACTACATCTCCCACCTCCAGCAGCAGTGAGGCTCCATTAGAGGGTTTTACATTATGGGTTGGTTGGTGTTCGTAAGCTATAACTACAGGCTGTCCGTTCTTGACCAAGACAGCGCCTGTAGGATGTGAAGTGTGACCAGCACCATGGAGGTAAAACTGGAACTGGTAAACACCCTTCACTGGAGCTATGAAGAAACCTGTATCAGAGCGACAATATGAAGTTACAAAAGACTAGTGGAACAGCACATTTTACCACATTCAAATTTTATCTGGGATCACCAAAATTAACCGTAAACCTGACTTATCACATGACCATTCTGTGTTTTTAACTCCACTCCTGCCCCATAACATGTTCTCCCTGACAACATTAAGCAGATTGCATTTAATTTAACAACAACATCTGATTGTTGTCAAAGTGTTGTTTGAGTCAGATCTGATAACTGTGTATCTACTTTTCTTTACAAGTGTCTGCAGCGTATCATACCTGTATTTGGGTTGTAAGCATTGCCTGTGTTTGTGATGACGTGTCTGTAGACCAGGATGGTTTGAGTGTTGTAGGGTCCTGTGTGTCCAGATCCTGAAGCCAGTAGTGACGCTGAGAAAGACACCTTTCTGACTGTGAGACACAGATGAGACAATATTAGCTGAAGTGTAAAGTAGTTCTGTTGGGTTAAATGGGTTTAATGGGTTAAATAAACTACAGACATCAGAAATGTTCAGGCATTTAACAACTGTTTATGAAGGTTTCTGAATGCCTGCATCGTTATGGATTGTTACCTGGCATGAATACTCAATAAGTACTAGTAGACGTTCAAGCCTGTTACCTTCATTATACCTCTGCAGAGCCTCCACCTGACTCTCAGTAGCATTTGACTTGGCCTTCATGGATGAAAGAGTAGCTGTTTGTGGCGAAAAAATAAATGTAATTAATCATACATGTAGTGTATTGAAAGTGATCATTTTCATTTCATATGTTTTGAGTAGTTTCAAATGTTTAAAGTATTTTACCTTTGTTTCCATACACAAGCAATTATCATACAATACCTTTTACTTGGCTCTCACTTTCTCTCAGTCTGGCCTGTAGCTCTTTTAGTTCTGACTGTGTGTGTCTCATCTCGACTCTCTGCTCTGCCATCATAGCGGTCATCTCTCTCAGCACAGCGTGGATGTCAGGCTGGCAGGTTTGTTGGGAGAGTGTTGAGGCTGCAGGTTCAGTTCTCTGAGTCTCTGTCTGAATCTCATTCACTCTGCTGTCTCCTTCTCTGTAGAGAACCTGTTGAGTGATGTCATTCTCACTGCCTCCATCTTCAGGGTCTCTCTGAACCTGCGCCCCAGACAGACAGCAGCAGAGCAACGTCAGCAGAACCACAGGAGTCTTCATTCATGATGCCTCTTTTCTCTTCTCAATTGGTGATATACCTCAATCTGCTAGTTTGTATACCCACACATTTAACAATTACCAGGTGATATCAGTGTAACATGTGATATGAAAAGATTGGGCAGTTGATCATTTGTTTACAAGGGAATTAGAAAGGAATCATACGGTGAGTGAATATCAGTTGTTCCCAAAATATGATGTTCCCCAGACAGACTGCAGCACAGAACGGTCAGCAGAACAACAGTGATCTCCATTTTTAAACAGGACACCTCTTTTTTCCTCTCTATTTGTGTTATATCTCAGAACTCCTTCATAAATACCCTCACCTTCACCTACTGTAACCCATTAACAGGTGATGTCAATATTGGCACCTTTAGATATGTTGCTAGAAAACTAGGGCTGAAGGGCAGATTTGTTTACTACTGTAACTGCAGAGTTATTCACATGGCCCATGGCACATAAGTGGTAATGGAGCACACACTAAAAACTGACAATTTGCTCCCACATGAACTGTGTCAAAGTAGCCTACATTCTCCTGTTACTATATATGGATATGGTCCAGTACCTCAGTCCTCAAAGGAATGTAACTGTGACCATCATCTAGTGGAAATACTGCTACAGAAGGTGTGTTAAACAAGTCAGGGTGTCGTGTCCTCTCAGGAAAATAACACTTGTTGTTGGCCAATAGTATCTTTATTCAATATTTCAGTAATCATACTTGCATCACTCTCTATCATCTGTATCAGTGATCGGTACAATATTTCGTTAATCAGTTTGAAATTATTTATTTGATTTTTTAGTCCCACTTCACCAGTCTATTGAACGTCAGGGTGATGTTCTACCTGGCTACCGTAGTGATGAAGGCAGGGTTGAGGTGAAAACGTTGCCAGTCTTAAATGAACATAATCCCTTGGTAGCATTACCTACGTTCATGCAATGGAGCTAGAGTACTGTAAGTATGGCACAGTGTATGTGACTGTGTGAGGCAGAGCAGTACCAATCTGAGACGGCACTTTACATCACATGGTTAACATACAGTACACACAAACACATATAAGACATCAGACATATTTTACATTACTTATAATCCAATATGCACGTGAATTGTTCTTCGACGTCCTTTCCACTCTCAGGTTGATGTATTATCTTACAACATACATGATAAAAACAGAGAACTCAGGAAGACTGACTGAGTAACAACAGTAATTTACTGAATGAGCTTCCCTTCACATAGTGAACAGCAGGTGGCCACTGAAGGTGGTGTGGTGGTGTCCATTGTCATACACCCATGCGTTCTCCCAGAGTTGCAAAAAGACTACATCTCCCACCTCCAGCAGCAGTGAGGCTCCATTAGAGGGTTTTACACTATGGGTTGGTTGGTGTTCGTAAGCTATAACTACAGGCTGTCCGTTCTTGACCAAGACAGCGGCTGTAGGATGTGAAGTGTGACCAAGACCATGGAGATATAACTGGAACTGGTAAACACCCTTCACTGGTGCTGTGAAGAAACCTGTATTGGAACAGCAAAATACAACAGATATTTATGATTGATCATAACATATTGACCTGCTGCACTTATTTGGTTCTGTTTTATTCATTGAATCTGTTCTAAAAGCCTTTGCTGCATGAATACATGAGGAAGCAGTAAGAAGTAGGAAGTTGCTCATTTCTCCATTTTATTGAACTAAGCCTCCCAGACTGTATGAGGATTCACACTCGTAATTGTTGACAAAACTGTGAGGTAGAATGGATAATAGCTCTGACGGCTGTGTTTTTTATTTCTTTACACGTGTCTGACTTGAGTGTACTGTACCATACCTGTGTTTGAGTTGTAAGCATTGCCAGTGTTTGTGATGACACGTCTGAAGACCAGAGGGGTTTGGACATTGTAGGGTCCTGTGGTTCCATAACCTGAAGCCAGTAGTGAGGCTGAGAAAGACACCTTGCTGACTGTGAGACACAGATGAGACAATATTAGCTGAAGTGTACAGTAGTTCTGTTGGGTTAAATGGGTTTAATGGGTTAAATAAACTACAGAGATCAGAAATATTCAGGCATTTAACAACTGTTTATGAAGGTTTCTGAATGCCTGCATTGTTATGGATTGTTACCTGGTATGAATACTCAATAAGTACTAGTAGACGTTCAAGCCTGTTACCTTCATTATACCTCTGCAGAGCCTCCACCTGACTCTCAGTAGCATTTGACTTGGCCTTCATGGATGCAAGAGTAGTTGTTTGTGGCAAAAAAATTAATGTAATTCATCATACATGTAGCGTATTGAAAGTGATCATTTTCATTTCATATGTTTTGAGTAGATTAAAATGTTTAAAGTAGTTTACATTTGTTTCCATACACAAGCAATTATCATACAATACCTTTTACTTGGCTCTCACTTTCTCTCAGTCTGGCCTGTAGCTCTTTCAGCTCTGACGGTGTGTGTCTCATCTCGACTCTCTGCTCTGCCATCATAGCGCTCATCTCTCTCAGCACAGCGTGGATGTCAGGCTGGCAGGTTTGTTGGGAGAGTGTTGAGGCTGCAGGTTCAGTTCTCTGAGTCTGTCTGAATCTCATTCACTCTGCTGTCTCCTTCTCTGTAGAGAACCTGTTGAGTGATGCCATTCTCACTGCCTCCATCTTCAGGGTCTCTCTGAACCTGCGCCCCAGACAGACAGCAGCAGAGCAACGTCAGCAGAACCACAGGAGTCTTCATTCTTCAACTGGTTGTCTCTTTTCTTCTCTTGCAATGTGTTGTTTTTGCATTTACATTCTCTCCTTTATATACATTGTGTTCACCTGTTTAATCATTACCAGGTGATATCAGTGACACGTTATCACCTTTATTTTATTGAGGATATAGAGAGAGGAAAAGAGTCAAGGCCAATCGTTTTTAATCAGATCAATGATTTATCAGCTTTTATCAAAATAAGAATCACATTGACATAAACAAGAAACAGGGAGAGATTTCAGTTTATAACAAATCACATTTATTTGCGATGAGACAATACCATCCCATAATTTCATTTACAGTCACAATAAAAGAACAATAATAAAAAAAAATGGTCAAGCAAACAGACCAGCATTAGAGCATCTTAGAATGCTGACTCAAGTGAAAGGAATAGTTGACATCAAAATGAGATGGTGCCTATCTTTCCCATTCATTTGGCATTGAGGTATGAAGGTGGATGTACACAACATGGACGCATCTCCACATTAGACACTTTAGAGGAAAACCTTTGAAAATGTGATTTCAGTGTGACCTGTCACTTAAACCCTCCCAATGACTATATCTTCACATAGTGAACAGCAGGTGGCCACTGAAGGTGGTGTGGCGGTTATAACTGTCATACACCCATGCGTTCTGCCTGAGTCGCACAAAGACTACATCTCCCACCCCCAGCAGCAGTGAGGCTCCATTAGAGGGGTTTACATTATAGGTTGGTTGGTGTTCGTAAGCTATAACTACAGGCTGTCCGTTCTTGACCAAGACAGCGCTTGTAGGATGTGAAGTGTGACCACGACCATAGAGATGAAACTGGAACTGGTAAACACCCTTCACTGGTGCTCTGAATAAACCTGTATTGGAGCAGCAAAATACAACACATATTTATGATTGATCATAACATATTGACCTGCTGCACTTATTTGGTTCTGTTTTATTCATTGAATCTGTTCTAAAAGCCTCATGAATACATGAGGAAGCAGTAAGAAGTAGGAAGTTGCTCATTTCTCCATTTTATTGAACTAAGCCTCCCAGACTGTATGAGGATTCACACACGTAATTGTTGACAAAACTGTGAGGTAGAATGGATAATAGCTCTGACGGCTGTGTTTTTTATTTCTTTACACGTGTCTGACTTGAGTGTACTGTACCATACCTGAGTTTGAGTTGTAAGCATTGCCAGTGTTTGTGATGACACGTCTGAAGACCAGAGTGGTTTGGACATTGTAGGGTCCTGTGTTTCGACTCCCTGAAGCCAGTAGTGAGGCTGAGAAAGCCACCTTGCTGACTGTGAGACACAGATGGGACCTTTTGTCAATGGTGGAGGTAACTCTCTGTACTGTATGAAGAGGTTCTGATGATAAACTGTTCTGACGGTGTGTGACAATTTATGAGTTTATCAATGGTGTACAAGCTATTAATGGTTTATAAGCTGCTTGTAACCTGATGCTGATTGTAAATCCTGTTAAGAATATTTACAGATATTACCTTCATTTCCCCTCCTCAGCTCCTCCACTTGACTGTCAGTGTGGTATGACCTGGCTTTCAAGGATGTCAGCTCAATGGCTTGTCCTGAAAATAAACATTGTAGAGGCCTGAGTCAACCAAAACTGTACACCAGGTTTCCAAGAGAAGTCAAGTATGTTGTGTTTTTCACACACAGACTATACCTTCATTTTCTTTCCTCTGACTCTCATAGTGGGCTGTCAATGCAGCAAGTGTTGTGTCTTGGGCTGTAATTGCAAACATAGAACAAAAAAACTGATGGTTAAATGAAAAGATCTTTGACATAAAGGTGCAATTCTTTATTCTTTTTTTTTAGCCAAATGTCTGACCTGCCACTTGTTTTGTTAGATGAGGCAGGGGGGGAATATCAAATTCATAGACATATCTAAGGACTTAACAAAGCGACACAATTGTTTACAAACAATACAGTTGAATAACTTCATATTTTGGGTTGTGAGAAGGTAAGAGAGTTGTAATAAGCTCATTAGGCATTTATTAGTAATTGTCATACAATACTTTTTACTTGGTTCTCACTGGCACTCAGTCTGGTCTGTACCGCTTGAAATTGCATCATTATGATATTGTTTATATAGCTATGTTATGCCATGTTATTATTATTAGAATAGTCCCACAAACGTTCCAGAAAATACTTTCATTCTTTGTCTTCAGCTCCTCCACCTGGCTCTCACTGGCACTCAGTCTGGCCTGTAGCTCTTTCAGCTCTGACGGTGTGTGACAATTTATCAGTTTATCAATGGTGTACAAGCTATTAATGGTTTATAAGCTGCTTCTAACCTGATGCTGATTGTAAATCCTGTTAAGAATATTTACAGATATTACCTTCATTTCCCCTCCTCAGCTCCTTCACTTGACTGTCAGTGTGGTTTGACCTGGCTTTCAATGATGTAAGCTCAATGGCTTGTCCTGAAAATAAACATTGTAGAGGCCTGAGTCAACCAAAACTGTACACCAGGTTTCCAAGAGAAGTCAAGTATGTTGTGTTTTTCACACACAGACTATACCTTCATTTTCTTTCCTCTGACTCTCATAGTGGGCTGTCAATGCAGCAAGTGTTGTGTCTTGGGCTGTAATTGAAAACATAGAACAAAAAAAACTGTGATGGTTAAATGAAAAGATCTTTGACAGAAAGTTGCAATTCTTTATTCTTTTTTTTAGCCAAATATCTGCCCTGCCACTTGTTTTGTTCGATGAGGCAGGGGGAATATCAAATTCATAGACATATCTAAGGACTTAACAAAGCAACACAATTGGTTACAAACAATACAGTTGAATAACTTCATATTTTGGGTTGTGAGAAGGTAAGAGAGTTGTAATAAGCTCATTAGGCATTTATTAGTAATTGTCATACAATACTTTTTACTTGGCTCTCACTGACACTCAGTCTGGTCTGTACCGCTTGTAATTGCATCATTATGATGTTGTTTAAATAGCTATGTTATGCCATGATATTATTATTAGAATAGTCCCACAAACTTTCCAGAAAATACCTTCATTCTTTGTCTTCAGCTCCTCCACCTGGCTCTCACTGGCACTCAGTCTGGCCTGTAGCTCTTTCAGCTCTGACGGTGTGTGTCTCATCTCGACTCTCTGCTCTAACATCACAGCGCTCATCTCTCTCAGCACAGCGTGGATGTCAGGCTGGCAGGTTTGTTGGGAGAGTGTTGAGGCTGCAGGTTCAGTTCTCTGAGTCTCTGTCTGAATCTCATTCACTCTGCTGACTCCGTCTCTGTCAAGAAACTGTTGAATGATGTCATTCTCACTGCCTCCATCTTCAGGGTCTCTCTGAACCTGCGCCCCAGACAGACAGCAGCAGAGCAACGTCAGCAGAACCACAGGAGTCTTCATTCTTCGACTGGTTGTCTCTTTTCTTCTCTTGCAATGTGTTGTTTTTGCATTTAAATTCTCTCCTTTATATACTGTAGCGCCGGCGAGGGGCGGGGCTATTGTTGTTCTTTTGTTTAGGCTACTGCTATTGGCTGCTGCTGTGTTCCAATCATGCCTTGCAGTGTGAATGTTCGGGGCAAAACCGTAGAATTGAGTGTTGTTGGTTTTAGTGGCCCAATGTTAGTTTTGTTAGTTAAGTTAAGTCTTTTGTGTACCGTTGTATATATTACAATAAACTCACTAAAAGCTACTAAGCCTCTGCTTCTCACGATCGCCACAATACATTGTGTTCACCTGTTTAACCATTACCAGGTGATACCAGTGACAAGTTATCACCTTTATTTTATAGAGGATATAGAGAGAGGAAAAGAGTCAAGGTCAATCGTTTTTAATCAGATCAATGATTTATCCGCTTTCATCAAAATAAGAATCACATTGACATAAACAAGAAACAGGGAGAGATTTCAGTTTATAACAAATCACATTTATTTGCGATGAGACAATATCATCCCATAATTTCATCTACAGTCACAATAAAAGAACAATAATAAAAATAACAGACCAGCATTAGAGCATCTTAGAATGCTGACTCAAGTGAAAGCTGGAGCTAAGAAGAAACCTGTATTGGAGCAGCAAAATACAACACATATTTATGATTGATCATAACATATTGACCTGCTTCACTTATTTGGTTCTGTTTTATTCATTGAATCTGTTCTAAAAGCCTTTGCTGCATGAATACATGAGGAAGCAGTAAGAAGTAGGAAGTTGCTCATTTCTCCATTTTATTGAACTAAGCCTCCCAGACTGTATGAGGATTCACACACGTAATTGTTGACAAAACTGTGAGGTAGAATGGATAATAGCTCTGACAGCTGTGTTTTTTTATTTCTTTACACGTGTCTGACTTGAGTGTACTGTACCATACCTGTGTTTGAGTTGTAAGCATTGCCAGTGTTTGTGATGACACGTCTGAAGACCAGAGGGGTTTGGACATTGTAGGGTCCTGTGTCTCCAGCTCCTGAAGCCAGTAGTGAGGCTGAGAAAGCCACCTTGCTGACTGTGAGACACAGATGGGACCTTTTATCAATGGTGGAGGTAACTCTCTGTACTGTATGAAGAGGTTCTGCTTATAAACTGAACATTAAACAAAGTGACAAAATGCCTTTTTGTTCATGATACATGCATATTGTGTGTGTGTGTGTGTGTGTGTGTGTGTGTGTGTGTGTGTGTGTGTGTGTGTGTGTGTGTGTCTATCTATATCTATATCAACATATACTCATATATATATTATAGACTTGCAGTTGATAGTTTGTTGGCTGTGAGCATTTATACAAGCCTATCAAAATAAAGTGTGACAATTTATGAGTTTATCAATGGTGTAGAAGCTATTAATGGTTTATAAGCTGCTTGTAACCTGATGCTGATTGTAAATCCTGTTAAGAATATTTACAGATATTACCTTCATTTCCCCTCCTCAGCTCCTCCACTTGACTGTCAGTGTGGTTTGACCTGGCTTTCAAGGATGTAAGCTCAATGGCTTGTCCTGAAAATAAACATTGTAGAGGCCTGAGTCAACCAAAACTGTACACCAGGTTTCAAAGGGAAGTCAAGTATGTTGTGTTTTTCACACACAGACTATACCTTCATTTTCTTTCCTCTGACTCTCATAGTGGGCTGTCAATGCAGCAAGTGTTGTGTCTTGGGCTGTAATTGCAAACATAGAACAAAAAAAACTGTGATGGTTAAATGAAAAGATCTTTGACATAAAGTTGCAATTCTTTATTCTTTTTTTTAGCCAAATATCTGCCCTGCCACTTGTTTTGTTCGATGAGGCAGGGGGAATATCAAATTCATAGACATATCTAAGGACTTAACAAAGCAACACAATTGGTTACAAACAATACAGTTGAATAACTTCATATTTTGGGTTGTGAGAAGGTAAGAGAGTTGTAATAAGCTCATTAGGCATTTATTAGTAATTGTCATACAATACTTTTTACTTGGCTCTCACTGACACTCAGTCTGGTCTGAACCGCTTGTAATTGCATCATTATGATGTTGTTTAAATAGCTATTTTATGCCACGTTATTATTATTAGAATAGTCCCACAAACTTTCCAGGAAATACCTTCATTCTTTGTCTTCAGCTCCTCCACCTGGCTCTCACTGGCACTCAGTCTGGCCTGTAGCTCTTTCAGCTCTGACTGTGTGTGTCTCATCTCGACTCTCTGCTCTGCCATCATAGCGCTCATCTCTCTCAGCACAGCGTGGATGTCAGGCTGGCAGGTTTGTTGGGAGAGTGTTGAGGCTGCAGGTTCAGTTCTCTGTGTCTCTGTCTGAATCTCATTCACTCTGCTGTCTCCTTCTCTGTAGAGAACCTGTTGAGTGATGTCATTCTCACTGCCTCCATCTTCAGGGTCTCTCTGAACCTGCGCCCCAGACAGACAGCAGCAGAGCAACGTCAGCAGAACCACAGGAGTCTTCATTCTTCAACTGGTTGTCTCTTTTCTTCTCTTGCAATGTGTTGTTTTTGCATTTAAATGCTCTCCTTTATATACAGTGTGTTCACCTGTTTAACCATTACCAGGTGATATCAGTGACATGTTATCACCTTTATTTTATTGAGGATATAGAGAGAGGAAAAGAGTGAAGGCCAATCGTTTTTAATCAGATCAATGATTTATCAGCTTTTATCAAAATAAGAATCACATTGACATAAACAAGAAACAGGGAGAGATTTCAGTTTATAACAAATCACATTTATTCGCGATGAGACAATATCATCCCATAATTTCATTTACAGTCACAATAAAAGAATAATAATAATAAAAAAAAATGGTCAAGCAAACAGACCAGCATTAGAGCATCTTAGAATGCTGACTCAAGTGAAAGGAATAGTTGACATCAAAATGAGATGGTGCCTATCTTTCCCATTCATTTGGCATTGAGGTATGAAGATGGATGTACACAACATGGACGCATCTCCACGTTAGACACTTTAGAGGAAAACCTTTGAAAATGTGATTTCGGTGTGACCTGTCACTTAAACCCTCCCAATGATTATTTCTTCACATGGAAAATAGTAGGTGGCCACTGAAGGTGGTGTGGTGGTTGTGATTGTCATGCACCCATGCGTTCTGCCAGAGTCGCACAAAGACTACATCTCCCACCTCCAGCAGCAGTGAGGCTCCATTAGAGGGGTTTACCACATAGGTTGGTTGGTGTTCGTAAGCTATAACTACAGGCTGTCCGTTCTTGACCAAGACAGCGCCTGTAGGATGTGAAGTGTGACCAGAACCATAGAGATGAAACTGGAACTGGTAAACACCCTTCACTGGTGCTGTGAAGAAACCTGTATTTAAGCAGCAAAATAAAACACATATTTATGATTGATCGTAACATATTGACCTGCTGCACTTATTTGGTTCTGTTTTATTCATTGAATCTGTTCTAAAAGCCTTTGCTGCATGAATACATGAGGAAGCAGTAAGAAGTAGGAAGTTGCTCATTTCTCCATTTTATTGAACTAAGCCTCCCAGACTGTATGAGGATTCACACACGTAATTGTTGACAAAACTGTGAGGTAGAATGGATAATAGCTCTGACAGCTGTGTTTTTTATTTCTTTACACGTGTCTGACTTGAGTGTACTGTACCATACCTGTGTTTGAGTTGTAAGCATTGCCAGTGTTTGTGATGACATGTCTGAAGACCAGAGGGGTTTGGACATTGTAGGGTCCTGTGTTTCCACTCCCTGAAGCCAGTAGTGAGGCTGAGAAAGCCACCTTGCTGACTGTGAGACACAGATGGGACCTTTTGTCAATGGTGGAGGAAACTCTCTGTACTGTATGAAGAGGTTCTGCTGATAAACTGAACATTAAACATTAAACAAAGTGACAAAATGCCTTTTTGTTCATGATACGTGTGAGTGTGTGTGTGTGTGTGTATGTGTGTGTGTGTGTGTGTGTGTGTGTGTGTGTGTGTGTGTGTGTGTGTGTGTGTGTGTGTGGGTGTGTGTGTGTGTGGGTGTGTGTGTGTATCTATATATATATCAGCATATAT
Source organism: Argentina silus (assembly GCF_951799395.1). Classification (NCBI taxonomy): domain Eukaryota; kingdom Metazoa; phylum Chordata; class Actinopteri; order Argentiniformes; family Argentinidae; genus Argentina; species Argentina silus. The sequence continues at coordinate 7,698,483 of NC_139672.1, read as the reverse complement.
ATATTATAGACTTGCAGTTGATAGTTTGTTGGCTGTGAGCATTTATACAAGCCTATCAAAATAAAGTGTGACAATTTATCAATTTATCAATGGTGTACAAGCTATTAATGGTTTATAAGCTGCTTGTAACCTGATGCTGATTGTAAATCCTGTTAAGAATATTTACAGATATTACCTTCATTTCCCCTCCTCAGCTCCTCCACTTGACTGTCAGTGTGGTTTGACCTGGCTTTCAAGGATGTAAGCTCAATGGCTTGTCCTGAAAATAAACATTGTAGAGGCCTGAGTCAGCCAAAACTGTACACCAGGTTTCAAAGGGAAGTCAAGTATGTTGTGTTTTTCACACACAGACTATACCTTCATTTTCTTTCCTCTGACTCTCATAGTGGGCTGTCAATGCAGCAAGTGTTGTGTCATGGGCTGTAATTGCAAACATAGAACAAAAAAAACTGATGGTTAAATGAAAAGATCTTTGACAGAAAGGTGCAATTCTTTATTCTTTTTTTTTAGCCAAATGTCTGACCTGCCACTTGTTTTGTTCGATGAGTCAGGGGGGGAATATCAAATTCATAGACATATCTGAGGACTTAACAAAGCGACACAATTGTTTACAAACTATACAGTTGAATAACTTTATATTTTGGCTTGTGAGAAGGTAAGAGAGTTGTAATAAGCTCAATAGGCATTTATTAGTAATTGTCATACAATACTTTTTACTTGGCTCTCACTGGCACTCAGTCTGGTCTGTACCGCTTGTAATTGCATCATTATGATGTTGTTTAAATAGCTATGTTATGCCATGTTATTATTATTAGAATAGTCCCACAAACTTTCCAGGAAATACCTTCATTCTTTGTCTTCAACTCCTCCACCTGGTTGTCACTTTCTCTCAGTCTGACCTGTAGCTCTTTCAGCTCTGACTGTGTGTGTCTCATCTCGACTCTCTGCTCTGCCATCATAGCGCTCATCTCTCTCAGCACAGCGTGGATGTCAGGCTGGCAGGTTTGTTGGGAGAGTGTTGAGGCTGCAGGTTCAGTTCTCTGTGTCTCTGTCTGAATCTCATTCACTCTGCTGTCTCCTTCTCTGTAGAGAACCTGTTGAGTGATGTCATTCTCACTGCCTGCATCTTCAGGGTCTCTCTGAACCTGCGCCCCAGACAGACAGCAGCAGAGCAACGTCAGCAGAACCACAGGAGTCTTCATTCTTCTACTGGTTGTCTCTTTTCTTCTCTTGCAATGTGTTGTTTTTGCATTTAAATTCTCTCCTTTATATACAGTGTGTTCACCTGTTTAATCATTACCAGGTGATATCAGTGACACGTTATCACTTTTATTTTATTGAGGAAATAGAGAGAGGAAAAGAGTCAAGGCCAATAGTTTTTAATCAGATCAATGATTTATCAGCTTTTATCAAAATAAGAATCACATTGACATAAACAAGAAACAGGGAGAGATTTCAGATCATAACAAATCACATTTATTCGCGATGAGACAATATCATCCCATAATTTCATTTACAGTCACAATAAAAGAACAATAATAAAAAAAAATGGTCAAGCAAACAGACTTGCATAAGAGCATCTTAGAATGCTGACTCAAGTGAAAGGAATAGTTGACATCAAAATGAGATGGTGCCTATCTTTCCCATTCATTTGGCATTGAGGTATGAAGAAGGATGTACACAACATGGACGCATCTCCACATTAGACACTTTAGAGGAAAACCTTTGAAAATGTGATTTCGGTGTGACCTGTCACTTCAACCCTCCCAATGATTATTTCTTCACATGGAAAATAGTAGGTGGCCACTGAAGGTACTGTGGTGGTTTTGATTGTCAAACACCCATGAGTTCTGCCAGAGTCACGCAAAGACTACATCTCCCACCTCCAGCAGCAGTGAGGCTCCATTAGAGGGGTTTACATTATAGGTTGGTTGGTGTTCGTCAGCTATAACTACAGGCTGTCCGTTCTTGACCAAGACAGCGCCTGTAGGATGTGAAGTGTGACCACCACCATAGAGGTAAAACTGGAACTGGTAAACACCCTTCACTGGTGCTGTGAAGAAACCTGTATCAGAGCAACAATATGAAGTTACAAAAGACTAGTGGAACAGCACATTTTACCACATTCAAATTTGATCTGGGATCACCAAAATTAACCATAAACCTGACTTATCACATGACCATTCTGTGTTTTTAACTCCACTCCTGCACCATAACATGTTGTCCCTGACAACATTAAGCAGATTGCAATTAATTTCTCTGAACCTGCGCCCCAGACAGACAGCAGCAGATCAACGTCAGCAGAACCACAGGAGTCTTCATTCATGATGCCTCTTTTCTCTTCTCAATTGGTGATATACCTCAATCTGCTAGTTTATATACCCACACCTTTAACCATTACCAGGTGATATCAGTGTAACATGTGATATGAAAAGATTGGGCAGTTGATCATTTGTTTACAAGGGAATTAGAAAGGAATCATACGGTTAGTGAATATCAGTTGTTCCCAAAATATGATGTTCCCCAGACAGACAGCAGCACAGAACGGTCAGCAGAACAACAGTGATCTCCATTTTTAAACAGGACACCTCTTTTTTCCTCTCTATTTGTGTTATATCTCAGAACTCCTTCATAAATACCCTCACCTTCACCTACTGTAACCCATTAACAGGTGATGTCAATATTGGCACCTTTAGATATGTTGCTAGAAAACTAGGGCTGTAGGGCAGATTTGTTTACTACTGTAACTGCAGAGTTATTCACATGGCCCATGGCACATAAGTGGTAATGGAGCACACACTAAAAACTGACAATTTGCTCCCACATGAACTGTGTCAAAGTAGCCTACATTCTCCTGTTACTATTTATGGGTATGGTCCAGTACCTCAGTCCTCAAAGGAATGTAACTGTGACCATCATCCAGTGGAAATACTGCTACAGAAGGTGTGTTAAACAAGTCAGGGTGTCGTGTCCTCTCAGGAAAATAACACTTGTTGTTGGCCAATAGTATCTTTATTCAATATTTCAGTAACCATACTTGCATCACTCTCTATCATCTGTATCAGTGATCGGTACAATATTTCGTTAATCAGTTTGAAATTATTTATTTGAATTTTTAGTCCCACTTCATCAGTCTATTGAACGTCAGTGTGATGTTCTACCTGGCTACCGTAGTGATGAAGGCAGGGTTCAGGTGAAAACGTTGCCAGTCTTAAATGAACATAATCCCTTGGCAGCATTACCTACGTTCATGCAATGGAGCTAGAGTACTGTAAGTATGGCACAGTGTATGTGTGACTGTGTGAGGCAGAGCAGTACCAATCTGAGACGGCACTTTACATCACATCGTTAACATACAGTACACACAAACACATAAAAGACATCAGACATATTTTACATTACTTATAATCCAATATGCACGTGAATTGTTCTTCGACGTCCTTTCCACTCTCAGGTTGTATTATCTTACAACATACATGATAAAAACAGAGAACTCAGGAAGACTGACTGAGTAACAACAGTAATTTACTGAATGAGCTTCCCTTCACATAGTGAACAGCAGGTGGCCACTGAAGGTGGTGTGGTGGTGTCCATTGTCATACACCCATGCGTTCTGCCAGAGTCGCAAAAAGACTACATCTCCCACCTCCAGCAGCAGTGAGGCTCCATTAGAGGGTTTTACATTATGGGTTGGTTGGTGTTCGTAAGCTATAACTACAGGCTGTCCGTTCTTGACCAAGACAGCGCCTGTAGGATGTGAAGTGTGACCATAACCATAGAGATGAAACTGGAACTGGTAAACACCCTTCACTGGAGCTATGAAGAAACCTGTATCAGAGCAACAATATGAAGTTACAAAAGACTAGTGGAACAGCACATTTTACCACATTCAAATTTGATCTGGGATCACCAAAATTAACCGTAAACCTAACTCATCACATGACCATTCTGTGTTTTTAACTCCACTCCTGCCCCATAACATGTTGTCCCTGACAACATTAAGCAGATTGCAATTAATTTAACAACAACATCTGATTGTTGTCAAAATGTTGTTTGAGTCAGATCTGATAACTGTGTATCTACTTTTCTTTACAAGTGTCTGCAGCGTATCATACCTGTATTTGGGTTGTAAGCATTGCCTGTGTTTGTGATGACGTGTCTGTAGACCAGGATGGTTTGAGTGTTGTAGGGTCCTGTGTGTCCAGATCCTGAAGCCAGTAGTGACGCTGAGAAAGACACCTTTCTGACTGTGAGACACAGATGAGACAATATTAGCTGAAGTGTAAAGTAGTTCTGTTGGGTTAAATGGGTTTAATGGGTTAAATAAACTACAGACATCAGAAATGTTCAGGCATTTAACAACTGTTTATGAAGGTTTCTGAATGCCTGCATCGTTATGGATTGTTACCTGGCATGAATACTCAATAAGTACTAGTAGACGTTCAAGCCTGTTACCTTCATTATACCTCTGCAGAGCCTCCACCTGACTCTCAGTAGCATTTGACTTGGCATTCATGGATGCAAGAGTAGCTGTTTGTGGCAAAAAAATAAATGTAATTAATCATACATGTAGTGTATTGAAAGTGTTCATTTTCATTTCATATGTTTTGAGTAGTTTCAAATGTTTCAAGTAGTTTACATTTGTTTCCATACACAAGCAATTATCATACAATACCTTTTACTTGGCTCTCACTTTCTCTCAGTCTGACCTGTAGCTCTTTCAGCTCTGACTGTGTGTGTCTCATCTCGACTCTCTGCTCTGCCATCATAGCGCTCATCTCTCTCAGCACAGCGTGGATGTCAGGCTGGCAGGTTTGTTGGGAGAGTGTTGAGGCTGCAGGTTCAGTTCTCTGTGTCTCTGTCTGAATCTCATTCACTCTGCTGTCTCCTTCTCTGTAGAGAACCTGTTGAGTGATGTCATTCTCACTGCCTCCATCTTCAGGGTCTCTCTGAACCTGCGCCCCAGACAGACAGCAGCAGAGCAACGTCAGCAGAACCACAGGAGTCTTCATTCTTCAACTGGTTGTCTCTTTTCTTCTCTTGCAATGTGTTGTTTTTGCATTTAAATGCTCTCCTTTATATACAGTGTGTTCACCTGTTTAATCATTACCAGGTGATATCAGTGACAAGTTATCACCTTTATTTTATTGAGGATATAGAGAGAGGAAAAGAGTGAAGGCCAATCGTTTTTAATCAGATCAATGATTTATCAGCTTTTATCAAAATAAGAATCACATTGACATAAACAAGAAACAGGGAGAGATTTCAGTTCATAACAAATCACATTTATTTGCGATGAGACAATATCATCCCATAATTTCATTTACAGTCACAATAAAAGAACAATAATAAAAAAAAAAAGGTCAAGCAAACAGACTTGCATTAGAGCATCTTAGAATGCTGACTCAAGTGAAAGGAATAGTTGACATCAAAATGAGATGGTGCCTATCTTTCCCATTCATTTGGCATTGAGGTATGAAGGTGGATGTACACAACATGGACGCATCTCCACATTAGACACTTTAGAGGAAAACCTTTGAAAATGTGATTTCGGTGTGACCTGTCACTTAAACCCTCCCAATGATTATTTCTTCACATGGAAAATAGCAGGTGGCATAACATAACATATTGACCTGCTGCACTTTTTTGGTTCTATTTTATTCATTGAATCTGTTCTAAAAGCCTTTGCTGCATGAATACATGAGGAAGCAGTAAGAAATAGGAAGTTGCTCATTTCTCCATTTTATTGAACTAAGCCTCCCAGACTGTATGAGGATTCACACACGTAATTGTTGACAAAACTGTGAGGTAGAATGGATAAATGCTCTGACAGCTGTGTTTTTAATTTCTTTACACGTGTCTGACTTGAGTGTACTGTACCATACCTGTGTTTGAGTTGTAAGCATTGCCAGTGTTTGTGATGACACGTCTGAAGACCAGAGTGGTTTGGACATTGTAGGGTCCTGTGTCTCCAGCTCCTGAAGCCAGTAGTGAGGCTGAGAAAGCCACCTTGCTGACTGTGAGACACAGATGGGACCTTTTGTCAATGGTGGAGGAAACTCTCTGTACTGTATGAAGAGGTTCTGCTTATAAACTGACCATTAAACATTAAACAAAGTGACAAAATGCCTTTTTGTTCATGATACATGCATATTGTGTGTGTGTGTGTGTGTGCGTGTGTCTATATCAACATCAACATATACTCATATATATATTATAGACTTGCAGTTGATAGGTTTGTATAAATGCTCACAGCCAACAAACTATCAAAATAAAGTTTGACAACTTATCAGTTTATCAATGGTGTACAAGCTATTAATGGTTTCTAAGCTGCTTGTAACCTGATGCTGATTGTAAATCCTGTTAAGAATATTTACAGATATTACCTTCATTTCCCCTCCTCAGCTCCTCCACTTGACTGTCAGTGTGGTTTGACCTGGCTTTCAATGATGTAAGCTCAATGGCTTGTCCTGAAAATAAACATTATAGAGGTCTGAGTCAGCCAAAACTGTACACCAGGTTTCTAAGGGAAGTCAAGTATGTTGTGTTTTTCACACACAGACTATACCTTCATAGTGGGCTGTCAATGCAGCAAGTGTTGTGTCTTGGGCTGTAATTGAAAACATTGAACAAAAAAAACTGTGATGGTTAAATGAAAAGATCTTTGACATAAAGGTGCAATTCTTTATTCTTTTTTTTTCAGCCAAATGTCTGGCCTGCCAATTGTTTTGTTAGATGAGGCAGGGGGGGAATATCAAATTCAAGTTTTAAGTTTCTTGTTATGTCTCATACACAAGTGCAGGGAGTAAGATTCTTCGGGTTGGTTCCCTGACAATGCAGCATACAAAAAATACAAATAATACATGTAAGTAGTGATGGCAGTTTGACACTGAAGCTTCGATACGTGCTTCAAACACTGAACAACAATTCCATCGAAGCACTGCTTCAAAGCATGCTTTGGTGCGAAAAAAATCACGTGACATATGACGTCCGAAGCAGCAACTGCTTCGTTGCCTGAATGAATCACCTGACTGGTTCGCGGTCCAATCAGGTGATTCACTGGCACTGCCTCGTCTCGATTCTGACAGGTGATAGGTTGCGACAGTTTTGAATTTGAGTGGCTCAACACTTTATAACCGCTCTAAACAATGCACAATTTGTGGACTGTCGTAGTAGGTGCGTTGTTGCTGTTGAGTTGTTGGTATTGCGTTTGTATTCTCTGAGTGTTCTTCTTGTAATCTTTGAGTGTTCCCCATCCCACATAATCACCCCCTGCCATAGTTACACAAACACACCCAACCTATGCCATATTTTCCCCAGCACTCTCTCCTCAATAACACAATACACACATTCATCAATCTTTATTTGTAAATAGAACATGATATTCAGTCTTAGTGTGTGTGTGCATCAAAGAATTTCATCAAAGCTAAGATACTGTAGCGAACGGCGGGGTAGAGCAGCTTGCCTTAAGCGGGTATCGAACTCGCAATCTTTCGCTTACAAACCGGCCGCGCTAGCCACAACACCAAGAGCGATAACTCCCTTGGCGGAATTGCTAACGGGCCTTTCACAGGGTCGTTACAATACTTTAAATCCAAGGGTGATCAAAGCAAAGATGCTTCAGAACAAAAGATCTTTTCTACAAAAGTAAAGTAGTTTCTCCAACACTGCTCATTGAGGTGTGTGTGTGTGTGTGTGTGTGTGTGTGTGTGTGTGTGTGTGTGTGTGTGTGTGTGTAATTAAAAGCCTCCTGTCCACCAACTAGCCTGCCTAATTTGACTGCAGCCTTGCACTTCGCCAGGAGAGGTAATGAACCCATTTTCGAAACAATTGGCTCAAGTGGTTCAGTGCTTCACAAAAGCTTCATTTGCCCATCACTACATGTAAGCTTCAGCACGGATGGAGTTTCAGTGAAGAGGCAGACATGTTGCAAAAAAAAAACCTTTGTGGGGCATTTTATTGGTACCGATCTCACCAAAAAAAAATAAAAAAAAAAATAAACTTCCAATGGCCACACTTAAATACCCTCCCAGGTGACATGATTAACATAGGACAAACCAAGTGAGAGGGGAGCTTCACAATTCATACCAACCAAATTACATAATCTAACATCTATTTTTACACATTATCACACATAACCAAGTATCAATGGTAGGTAAAAAGAAACAATCACTGTTAGGCTATGGTAAGTGCAAAGGACACAGTATATTCTCCAGCCACAAATCCCATCCCCCTGTTCAATTAACAATGGGAGCTTCCAGAACTATATAGGCTGTCCCTGTGGCTGGAAAATTCCTTTTGCCGGTGAACCAGGAACTGCAATCACAACCAGGTGAGTATATACACACATTCTACACTTCATTCATCTCCCATATGCAATGTAAAATGTAGAATACTGATGTTTCACAATAACTCAAATGTTATTTATAGTTAATGTTATTTACAGCTGTGAGTACCAATGTGTTAGCTACGTACTCATACCTTTTATTCTTTGCAGAACCGCCCCTCATGACTGACCAACAACCGCAGACCTATGAGTCCTCCCCTGCTTCGCACAAGCACCTAAACACAACATCTACCCCTGCACACAAACACACCCATACACTCCCAACCCGTGATGGACTGATCTCCATCACAATACAACTAATACAAATAAGCAGTAGTGCAGTGAAATAAGGACAAGACAATAAGTGACATAAGTACATTTGTAATAAGTACATAAGTACAAATTCATAGACACATCTCTGAATCTAAGGACTTTACAAACTCTACAGTTGAATAACTTTATATTTTAGGTTGTGAGAAGGTAAGAGTTGTAATAAGCTCATTAGGCATTTATTAGCAATTATCATACAATACTTTTTACTTGGCTCTCACTTTCTCTCAGTCTGGCCTGTATCTCTTTTAGTTCTGACTGTGTGTGTCTCATCTCGACTCTCTGCTCTGCCATCATAGCGCTCATCTCTCTCAGCACAGCGTGGATGTCAGGCTGGCAGGTTTGTTGGGAGAGTGTTGAGGCTGCAGGTTCAGTTCTCTGTGTCTCTGTCTGAATCTCATTCACTCTGCTGTCTCCTTCTCTGTAGAGAACCTGTTGAGTGATGTCATTCTCACTGCCTCCATCTTCAGTGTCTCTCTGAACCTGCGCCCCAGACAGACAGCAGCAGAGCAACGTCAGCAGAACCACAGGAGTCTTCATTCTTGATGCCTCTTTTCTCTTCTCAATTGGTGCTATACCTCAATCTGCTAGTTTATATACCCACACCTTTAACCATTACCAGGTGATATCAGTGTAACATGTGATATGAAAAGATTGGGCAGTTGATCATTTGTTTACAAGGGAGTTGGAAAGGAATCATACGGTTAGTGAATATCAGTTGTTCCCAAAATATGATGTTCCCCAGACAGACTGCAGCACAGAACGGTCAGCAGAACAACAGTGATCTCCATTTTTAAACAGGATACCTCTTTTTTAGATATGTTGCTAGAAAACTAGGGCTGTAGGGCATATTTTTTTACTACTGTAACTGCAGAGCATATATTACAGTCGTTTAGACTTCAAGAGGCATCACCAACATTGACATCATTGAATAGCTCCATTTGCAGAGGATAATGTACTGTTGGTTACTGGTGACCCAAGATGCACAGCTTTTTTTGTATGGTAATTGTATAAAGTAGAGAGAAAGTCCATGAATGTCAGACCTGAAATTACAGCAACACCAACCAACCATTGCTACAATCATGCTTTTAGTATAAGTCCAGTTTGTGTTGGCTAAAGCAGTGTGAATTGAGACATGCATTCGTGCAAACTCTCTGCTTCTTCACTGCCTTCAAAACAAGGGCATCACTACAATAAATATATTGTGTTTTTCCCTGACCCCCACACGTGATTCCTAATCTTAATGGCTGGGTATCAACTATGGTGCGTTTAAGGATTCTTCTCTCTCTGTTTCCTCAATAAAACTGGGGTGAGGACAAAGAGTAAACTTCACAACAGCAACAACAAAGTAATTACAGTAAATCAATCAATTAATTTATCTTCCACCTACACAAATGTATAGTTCTAACTTGTGGGTACTTAAATCATAGTAGCATTGTAATGTTATCTTATCACATTCTGTACAGTGCCTATAGATAGTCTAAACACCCTTTCTAAATGTTCACCTTTTCCTGTGAAGTGGTTGTATGTGGAGATGTGTCCATACCTCACACCATCTGTTATATACAGTATTTACAGTTTTATTCCTCAAAGTCAAATGTATGGGAAGGATAGGCACCATCTTATTTTAATTGAACTATTACTTTGAGTCATGATTAAGATACCCTAATGCAGGTGTCTTTCCTTGATAATTGATTTTTATATTTTTCTTTCAATGAGGATTTGATTGTAAAGGGAATTCTGGGATGTGTTGGCCTAGGCAGATGTGTACCAGCCTAGTGATGCCACATATCTGCAAACATGATGCCATCCTAAAATGTCTGTAAGGACACACTCTGTGTTTCTAGTTCCGCATCTAATAAACATGATTCATAATAAACAAAATGTCTCGCTGTTTCTTTTTGTCACTGACCCCTGCACGTGAATCTTACCTTTATAATCACAGATTATCTGTTCAAAGACTGGAATGATTAGCCTCTCTATTTTCCTCTCTTTGTTTCCTCAATAAAACAAAGGTGATGAGTCCAAAGAGCAAACATCACAGCAGCAGCAACAACAACAACAACTCACAGTCAGTCAATTAATCATGTTAAACTTTATTTTGAGTTCATGTCACAGTAGGAAAACCTTGACTTAACTCTTTTAAAAAAAGCCCATAGAAACAGGGGAAGTGTCTCTGTTAGGGAGCAGTGCAACATGTATTTAACAAACAAAGAGATTGAGACTGAACAATGTTTAAACAACTTTGTTTAAAATGATGTTATTATCAATTACATTATTATTGCTTTGTGGTTGTGAGGAAGTGGTGACTCAATCCAAATAGATTTTCCTGATCGCCAAGTTGTACAGTGTTTGTCATTTGCATATGTCACTGATATCTCTGATAATGATTAAACAGGTGAACACACTGTATATAAAGGAGAGAATTTAAATGCAAAAACAACACATTGCAAGAGAAGAAAAGAGACAACCAGTTGAAGAATGAAGACTCCTGTGGTTCTGCTGACGTTGCTCTGCTGCTGTCTGTCTGGGGCGCAGGTTCAGAGAGACCCTGAAGATGGAGGCAGTGAGAATGACATCACTCAACAGGTTCTCTACAGAGAAGGAGACAGCAGAGTGAATGAGATTCAGACAGAGACACAGAGAACTGAACCTGCAGCCTCAACACTCTCCCAAAAAACCTGCCAGCCTGACATCCACGCTGTGCTGAGAGAGATGAGCGCTATGATGGCAGAGCAGAGAGTCGAGATGAGACACACACAGTCAGAACTAAAAGAGATACAGGTCAGACTGAGAGAAAGTGAGAGCCAAGTAAAAGGTATTGTATGACAATTACTAATAAATGCCTAATGAGCTTATTACAACTCTCTTACCTTCTCACAACCCAAAATATAAAGTTATTCAACTGTATAGTTTGTAAAGTCCTTAGATTCAGAGACGTGTCTATGAATTTGTACTTATGTACTTATTACAAATGTACTTATGTCACTTATTGTCTTGTCCTTATTTCATTGCACTACTGCTTATTTGTATTAGTTGTATTATTTGTATTTTTTTGGATGCTGCATTGTCAGGGAACCAACCCTAAGAATCTTACTCCCTGCACTTGTGTATGAGACATAACAAGAAACTTGAAACTTAAAACTTGAAACTTGAATTTGATATTCCCCCCCTGCCTCATCTAACAAAACAAGTGGCAGGTCAGACATTTGGCTAAAAAAAAAGAATAAAGAATTGCACCTTTATGTCAAAGATCTTTTCATTTAACCATCACAGTTTTTTTTGTTCTATGTTTGCAATTACAGCCCAAGACACAACACTTGCTGCATTGACAGCCCACTATGAGAGTCAGAGGAAAGAAAATGAAGGTATAGTCTGTGTGTGAAAAACACAACATACTTGACTTCCCTTGGAAACCTGGTGTACAGTTTTGGTTGACTCAGGCCTCTACAATGTTTATTTTCAGGACAAGCCATTGAGCTTACATCCTTGAAAGCCAGGTCAAACCACACTGACAGTCAAGTGGAGGAGCTGAGGAGGGGAAATGAAGGTAATATCTGTAAATATTCTTAACAGGATTTACAATCAGCATCAGGTGACAAGCAGCTTATAAACCATTAATAGCTTCTACACCATTGATAAATTCATAAATTGTCACACTTTATTTTGATAGGCTTGTATAAATGCTCACAGCCAACAAACTATCAACTGCAAGTCTATAATATATATATGAGTATATGTTGATATAGATATAGACACACACACACACACACACACACACACACACACACACACACACACAATATGCATGTATCATGAACAAAAGGCATTTTGTCACTTTGTTTCATGTTTAATGTTCAGTTTATAAGCAGAACCTCTTCATACAGTACAGAGAGTTTCCTCCACCATTGACAAAAGGTCCCATCTGTGTCTCACAGTCAGCAAGGTGGCTTTCTCAGCCTCACTACTGGCTTCAGGTTATGGAAACACAGGACCCTACAATGTCCAAACCCCTCTGGTCTTCAGACATGTCATCACAAACACTGGCAATGCTTACAACTCAAACACAGGTATGGTACAGTACACTCAAGTCAGACACGTGTAAAGAAATAAAAAACACAGCTGTCAGAGCTATTATCCATTCTACCTCACAGTTTTGTCAACAATTACGTGTGTGAATCCTCATACAGTCTGGGAGGCTTAGTTCAATAAAATGGAGAAATGAGCAACTTCCTACTTCTTACTGCTTCCTCATGTATTCATGCAGCAAAGGCTTTTAGAACAGATTCAATGAATAAAACAGAACCAAATAAGTGCAGCAGGTCAATATGTTATGATCAATCATAAATATGTGTTGTATTTTGCTGCTCCAATACAGGTTTCTTCACAGCACCAGTGAAGGGTGTTTACCAGTTCCAGTTTTACCTCCATGGTTCTGGTCACACTTCACATCCTACAGCCGCTGTCTTGGTCAAGAACGGACAGCCTGTAGTTATAGCTTACGAACACCAACCAACCTATAATGTAAACCCCTCTAATGGAGCCTCACTGCTGCTGGAGGTGGGAGATGTAGTCTTTTTGCGACTCTGGCAGAACTCATGGGTGCGTGACAGTCAAGACCACCACACCACCTTCAGTGGCCACCTGCTGTTCACTATGTGAAGGGAAGCTCATTCAGTAAATGACTGTTATTACTCAGTCAGTCTTCCTGAGTTCTCTGTTTTTATCATGTATGTTGTAAGATAATACATCAACCTGAGAGTGGAAAGGATGTTGAAGAACAATTCACATGCATATTGGATTATAAGTAATGTAAAATATGTCTGATGTCTTTTATGTGTTTGTGTGTACTGTGTGTTAACCATGTGATGTAAAGTGCCGTCTCAGATTGGTACTGCTCTGCCTCACACAGTCACACATACACTGTGCCATACTTACAGTACTCTAGCTCCATTGCATGAACATAGGTAATGCTGCCAAGGGATTATGTTCATTTAAGACTGGCAACTTTTTCACCTGAACCCTGCCTTCATCACTACGGTAGCCAGGTAGAACATCACACTGACGTTCAATAGACTGGTGAAGTGGGACTAAAAATTCAAATAAATCATTTCAAACTGATTAATGAAATATTGTACCGATCACTGATAGAAATGATAGAGAGTGATGCAAGTATGATTACTGAAATATTGAATAAAGATACTATTGGCCAACAACAAGTGTTATTTTCCTGAGAGGACACGACACCCTGACTTGTTTAACACACCTTCTGTAGCAGTATTTCCACTAGATGATGGTCACAGTTACATTCCTTTGAGGACTGAGGTACTGGACCATATCCATATATAGTAACAGGAGAATGTAGGCTACTTTGACACAGTTCATGTGGGAGCAAATTGTCAGTTTTTAGTGTGTGCTCCATTACCACTTATGTGCCATGGGCCATGTGAATAACTCTGCAGTTACAGTAGTAAACAAACCTGCCCAGACAGATGGTGCCTATCTTTCCCATACATTTGACTTTGAGGAATAAAACTGTAAATACTGTATATAACAGATGGTGTGAGGTATGGACACATCTCCACATACAACCACTTCACAGGAAAAGGTGAACATTTAGAAAGGGTGTTTAGACTATTTATCTGTACAGTATGTGATAAGATAACATTACAATGCTACTATGATTTAAGTACCCACAAGTTAGAACTATACATTTGTGTAAGTGGAAAATAATTTAATTGATTGATTTACTGTAATTACTTTGTTGTTGCTGTTGTGAAGTTTACTCTTTGTCCTCACCCCAGTTTTATTGAGGAAACAGAGAGAGAAGGATCCTTGAACGCACCATAGTTGATACCCAGCCATTAAGATTAGGAATCACGTGTGGGGGTCAGGGAAAAACACAAGATATTTATTGTAGTGATGCCCTTGTTTTGAAGGCAGTGAAGAAGCAGAGAGTTTGCACGAATGCATGTCTCAATTCACACTGCTTTAGCCAACACAAACTGGACTTATACTGAAAGTATGACTGTAGCAATGTTTGGTTGGTGTTGCTGTAATTGCAGGTCTGACATTCATGGACTTTCTCTCTACTTTATCCAATTACCATACAAAAAAAGCTGTGCATCTTGGGTCACCAGTAACCCACAGTACATTATCCTCTGCAAATGGAGCTATTCAATGATGTCAATGTTGGTGATGCCTCTTGAAGTCTAAACGACTGTAATATATGCTCTGCAGTTACAGTAGTAAACAAATCTGCCCTTCAGCCCTAGTTTTCTAGCAACATATCTAAAGGTGCCAATATTGACATCACCTGTTAATGGGTTACAGTAGGTGAAGGTGAGGGTATTTATGAAGGAGTTCTGAGATATAACACAAATAGAGAGGAAAAAAGAGGTGTCCTGTTTAAAAATGGAGATCACTGTTGTTCTGCTGACCGTTCTGTGCTGCAGTCTGTCTGGGGAACATCATATTTTGGGAACAACTGATATTCACTAACTGTATGATTCCTTTCTAATTCCCTTGTAAACAAATGATCAACTGCCCAATCTTTTCATATCACATGTTACACTGATATCACCTGGTAATGGTTAAATGTGTGGGTATACAAACTAGCAGATTGAGGTATATCACCAATTGAGAAGAGAAAAGAGGCATCATGAATGAAGACTCCTGTGGTTCTGCTGACGTTGCTCTGCTGTTGTCTGTCTGGGGCGCAGGTTCAGAGAAATTAATTGCAATCTGCTTAATGTTGTCAGGGACAACATGTTATGGGGCAGGAGTGGAGTTAAAAACACAGAATGGTCATGTGATAAGTCAGGTTTATGGTTAATTTTGGTGATCCCAGATAAAATTTGAATGTGGTAAAATGTGCTGTTCCACTAGTCTTTTGTAACTTCATATTGTCTGATACAGGTTTCTTCATAGCTCCAGTGAAGGGTGTTTACCAGTTCCAGTTTTACCTCTTTGGTCATGGTCACACTTCACATCCTACAGGCGCTGTCTTGGTCAAGAACGGACAGCCTGTAGTTATAGCTTACGAACAGCAACCAACCTATAATGTAAACCCCTCTAATGGAGCCTCACTGCTGCTGGAGGTGGGAGATGTAGTCTTTGTGCGACTCTGGCAGAACGCATGGGTGTATGACAATCACAACCACCACACCACCTTCAGTGGCCACCTGCTATTTTCCATGTGAAGAAATAATCATTGGGAGGGTTTAAGTGACAGGTCACACCGAAAATCACATTTTCAAAGGTTTTCCTCTAAAGTGTCTAATGTGGAGATGCGTCCATGTTGTGTACATCCATCTTCATACCTCAATGCCAAATGAATGGGAAAGATAGGCACCATCTCATTTTGATGTCAACTATTCCTTTCACTTGAGTCAGCATTCTAAGATGCTCTAATGCTGGTCTGTTTGCTTGACCATTTTTTTAAATTATTATTATTCTTTTATTGTGACTGTAAATTAAATTATGGGATGATATTGTCTCATCGCGAATAAATGTGATTTGTTATAAACTGAAATCTCTCCCTGTTTCTTGTTTATGTCAATGTGATTCTTATTTTGTTAAAAGCGGATAAATCATTGATCTGATTAAAAACGATTGGACTTGACTCTTTTCCTCTCTCTATTTCCTCAATAAAATAAAGGTGATAACGTGTCACTGATATCACCTGGTAATGGTTAAACAGGTGAACACACTGTATATAAAGGAGAGAATTTAAATGCAAAAAGAACACATTACAAGAGAAGAAAAGAGACAACCAGTTGAAGAATGAAGACTCCTGTGGTTCTGCTGACGTTGCTCTGCTGCTGTCTGTCTGGGGCGCAGGTTCAGAGAGACCCTGAAGATGGAGGCAATGAGAATGACATCATTCAACAGGTTCTCTACAGAGAAGGAGACAGCAGAGTGAATGAGATTCAGACAGAGAAACAGAGAACTGAACCTGCAGCCTCAACACTCTCCCAACAAACCTGCCAGCCTGACATCCACGCTGTGCTGAGAGAGATGAGCGCTATGATGGCAGAGCAGAGAGTCGAGATGAGACACACACAGTCAGAGCTGAAAGAGCTACAGGCCAGACTGAGTGCCAGTGAGAGCCAAGTAAAAGGTATTGTATGATAATTGCTAATAAATGCCTAATGAGCTTATTACAACTCTCTTACCTTCTCACAACCCAAAATATAAAGTTATTCAACTGTATAGTTTGTAAAGTCCTTAGATTCAGAGACGTGTCTATGAATTTGTACTTATGTACTTATTACAAATGTACTTATGTCACTTATTGTCTTGTCCTTATTTCATTGCACTACTGCTTATTTGTATTAGTTGTATTATTTGTATTTTTTTGGATGCTGCATTGTCAGGGAACCAACCCTAAGAATCTTACTCCCTGCACTTGTGTATGAGACATAACAAGAAACTTGAAACTTAAAACTTGAAACTTGAATTTGATATTCCCCCCCTGCCTCATCTAACAAAACAAGTGGCAGGCCAGACATTTGGCTGAAAAAAAAAGAATAAAGAATTGCACCTTTATGTCAAAGATCTTTTCATTTAACCATCAGTTTTTTTGTTCTATGTTTGCAATTACAGCCCAAGACACAACACTTACTGCATTGACAGCCCACTATGAGAGTCAGAGGAAAGAAAATGAAGGTATAGTCTGTGTGTGAAAAACACAACATACTTGACTTCCCTTGGAAACCTGGTGTACAGTTTTGGTTGACTCAGGCCTCTACAATGTTTATTTTCAGGACAAGCCATTGAGCTTACATCCTTGAAAGCCAGGTCAAACCACACTGACAGTCAAGTGGAGGAGCTGAGGAGGGGAAATGAAGGTAATATCTGTAAATATTCTTAACAGGATTTACAATCAGCATCAGGTGACAAGCAGCTTATAAACCATTAATAGCTTCTACACCATTGATAAATTCATAAATTGTCACACTTTATTTTGATAGGCTTGTATAAATGCTCACAGCCAACAAACTATCAACTGCAAGTCTATAATATATATATGAGTATATGTTGATATAGATATAGACACACACACACACACACACACACACACACACACACACACACACACACACACACACACAATATGCATGTATCATGAACAAAAGGCATTTTGTCACTTTGTTTCATGTTTAATGTTCAGTTTATAAGCAGAACCTCTTCATACAGTACAGAGAGTTTCCTCCACCATTGACAAAAGGTCCCATCTGTGTCTCACAGTCAGCAAGGTGGCTTTCTCAGCCTCACTACTGGCTTCAGGTTATGGAAACACAGGACCCTACAATGTCCAAACCCCTCTGGTCTTCAGACATGTCATCACAAACACTGGCAATGCTTACAACTCAAACACAGGTATGGTACAGTACACTCAAGTCAGACACGTGTAAAGAAATAAAAAACACAGCTGTCAGAGCTATTATCCATTCTACCTCACAGTTTTGTCAACAATTACGTGTGTGAATCCTCATACAGTCTGGGAGGCTTAGTTCAATAAAATGGAGAAATGAGCAACTTCCTACTTCTTACTGCTTCCTCATGTATTCATGCAGCAAAGGCTTTTAGAACAGATTCAATGAATAAAACAGAACCAAATAAGTGCAACAGGTCAATATGTTATGATCAATCATAAATATGTGTTGTATTTTGCTGCTCCAATACAGGTTTCTTCACAGCTCCAGTGAAGGGTGTTTACCAGTTCCAGTTTTACCTCCTTGGTCTTGGTCACACTTCACATCCTACAGCCGCTGTCTTGGTCAAGAACGGACAGCCTGTAGTTATAGCTTACGAACACCAACCAACCTATAATGTAAACCCCTCTAATGGAGCCTCACTGCTGCTGGAGGTGGGAGATGTAGTCTTTTTGCGACTCTGGCAGAACTCATGGGTGCGTGACAGTCAAGACCACCACACCACCTTCAGTGGCCACCTGCTGTTCACTATGTGAAGGGAAGCTCATTCAGTAAATGACTGTTATTACTCAGTCAGTCTTCCTGAGTTCTCTGTTTTTATCATGTATGTTGTAAGATAATACATCAACCTGAGAGTGGAAAGGATGTTGAAGAACAATTCACATGCATATTGGATTATAAGTAATGTAAAATATGTCTGATGTCTTTTATGTGTTTGTGTGTACTGTGTGTTAACCATGTGATGTAAAGTGCCGTCTCAGATTGGTACTGCTCTGCCTCACACAGTCACACATACACTGTGCCATACTTACAGTACTCTAGCTCCATTGCATGAACATAGGTAATGCTGCCAAGGGATTATGTTCATTTAAGACTGGCAACTTTTTCACCTGAACCCTGCCTTCATCACTACGGTAGCCAGGTAGAACATCACACTGACGTTCAATAGACTGGTGAAGTGGGACTAAAAATTCAAATAAATCATTTCAAACTGATTAATGAAATATTGTACCGATCACTGATAGAAATGATAGAGAGTGATGCAAGTATGATTACTGAAATATTGAATAAAGATACTATTGGCCAACAACAAGTGTTATTTTCCTGAGAGGACACGACACCCTGACTTGTTTAACACACCTTCTGTAGCAGTATTTCCACTAGATGATGGTCACAGTTACATTCCTTTGAGGACTGAGGTACTGGACCATATCCATATATAGTAACAGGAGAATGTAGGCTACTTTGACACAGTTCATGTGGGAGCAAATTGTCAGTTTTTAGTGTGTGCTCCATTACCACTTATGTGCCATGGGCCATGTGAATAACTCTGCAGTTACAGTAGTAAACAAACCTGCCCAGACAGATGGTGCCTATCTTTCCCATACATTTGACTTTGAGGAATAAAACTGTAAATACTGTACATAACAGATGGTGTGAGGTATGGACATATCTCCACATACAACCACTTCACAGGAAAAGGTGAACATTTAGAAAGGGTGTTTAGACTATTTATCTGTACAGTATGTGATAAGATAACATTACAATGCTACTATGATTTAAGTACCCACAAGTTAGAACTATACATTTGTGTAAGTGGAAAATAATTTAATTGATTGATTTACTGTAATTACTTTGTTGTTGCTGTTGTGAAGTTTACTCTTTGTCCTCACCCCAGTTTTATTGAGGAAACAGAGAGAGAAGGATCCTTGAACGCACCATAGTTGATACCCAGCCATTAAGATTAGGAATCACGTGTGGGAGTCAGGGAAAAACACAAGATATTTATTGTAGTGATGCCCTTGTTTTGAAGGCAGTGAAGAAGCAGAGAGTTTGCACGAATGCATGTCTCAATTCACACTGCTTTAGCCAACACAAACTGGACTTATACTGAAAGTATGATTGTAGCAATGTTTGGTTGGTGTTGCTGTAATTGCAGGTCTGACATTCATGGACTTTCTCTCTACTTTATCCAATTACCATACAAAAAAAGCTGTGCATCTTGGGTCACCAGTAACCCACAGTACATTATCCTCTGCAAATGGAGCTATTCAATGATGTCAATGTTGGTGATGCCTCTTGAAGTCTAAATGACTGTAATATATGCTCTGCAGGTACAGTAGTAAACAAATCTGCCCTTCAGCCCTAGTTTTCTAGCAACATATCTAAAGGTGCCAATATTGACATCACCTGTTAATGGGTTACAGTAGGTGAAGGTGAGGGTATTTATGAAGGAGTTCTGAGATATAACACAAATAGAGAGGAAAAAAGAGGTGTCCTGTTTAAAAATGGAGATCACTGTTGTTCTGCTGACCGTTCTGTGCTGCAGTCTGTCTGGGGAACATCATATTTTGGGAACAACTGATATTCACTCACCGTATGATTCCTTTCTAATTCCCTTGTAAACAAATGATCAACTGCCCAATCTTTTCATATCACATGTTACACTGATATCACCTGGTAATGGTTAAAGGTGTGGGTATATAAACTAGCAGATTGAGGCATAGCACCAATTGAGAAGAGAAAAGAGGCATCAAGAATGAAGACTCCTGTGGTTCTGCTGACGTTGATCTGCTGCTGTCTGTCTGGGGCACAGGTTCAGAGAAATTAATTGCAATCTGCTTAATGTTGTCAGGGACAACATGTTATGGGGAAGGAGTGGAGTTAAAAACACAGAATGGTCACGTGATAAGTCAGGTTTATGGTTAATTTTGGTGATCCCAGATAAAATTTGAATGTGGCTGTCAAGAACGGACAGCCTGTAGTTATGGCTTACAAATACCAACCAACCTATGTGGTAAAACCCTCTAATGGAGCCTCACTGCTGCTGGAGGTGGGAGATGTCGTCTTTGTGCAACTCTGGCAGAACGCATGGATGCATGACAATCAAAACCACCACACCAGCTTCAGTGGCCACCTACTATTTTGCATGTGAAGAAATAATCATTGGGAGGGTTTAAGTGACAGGTCACACCGAAATCACATTTTCAAAGGTTTTCCTCTAAAGTGTCTAATGTGGAGATGCATCCATGTTGTGTACATCCATCTTCATACCTCAATGCCAAATGAATGGGAAAGATA
The DNA here is from genome assembly GCF_951799395.1 of Argentina silus. NCBI lineage: Eukaryota > Metazoa > Chordata > Actinopteri > Argentiniformes > Argentinidae > Argentina > Argentina silus. Next base: position 7,677,306 of record NC_139672.1, on the reverse strand, counting down.
GGCACCATCTCATTTTGATGTCAACTATTCCTTTCACTTGAGTCAGCATTCTAAGATGCTCTAATGCAAGTCTGTTTTTTTTTTAATAATTGTTCTTTTATTGTGACTGTAAATGAAATTATGGGATGGTATTGTCTCATCGCAAATAAATGTGATTTGTTATAAACTGAAATCTCTCCCTGTTTCTTGTTTATGTCAATGTGATTCTTATTTTGATAAAAGCTGATAAATCATCGATCTGTTTAAAAACGATTGGCCTTGACTCTTTTCCTCTCTCTATATCCTCAATAAAATAAAGGTGATAACGTGTCACTGATATCACCTGGTAATGATTAAACAGGTGAACACACTGTATATAAAGGAGAGAATTTAAATGCAAAAACAACACATTGCAAGAGAAGAAAAGAGACAACCAGTTGAATAATGAAGACTCCTGTGGTTCTGCTGACGTTGCTCTGCTGCTGTCTGTCTGGGGCGCAGGTTCAGAGAGACCCTGAAGATGGAGGCAGTGAGAATGACATCACTCAACAGGTTCTCTACAGAGAAGGAGACAGCAGAGTGAATGAGATTCAGACAGAGACACAGAGAACTGAACCTGCAGCCTCAACACTCTCCCAACAAACCTGCCAGCCTGACATCCACGCTGTGCTGAGAGAGATGAGCGCTATGATGGCAGAGCAGAGAGTCGAGATGAGACACACACAGTCAGAGCTGAAAGAGCTACAGGCCAGACTGAGTGCCATGAGAGCCAAGTAAAAGGTATTGTATGATAATTGCTTGTGTATGGAAACAAATGTAAACTACTTGAAACATTTTAAACTACTCAAAACATATGAAATGAAAATGATCACTTTCAATACGCTACATGTATGATTAATTACATTTATTTTTTTGCCACAAACAGCTACTCTTGCATCCATGAAGGCCAAGTCAAATGCTACTGAGAGTCAGGTGGAGGCTCTGCAGAGGGATAATGAAGGTAACAGGCTTGAACGTCTACTAGTACTTATTGAGTATTCATGCCAGGTAACAATCCATAACGATGCAGGCATTCAGAAACCTTCATAAACAGTTGTTAAATGCCTGAACATTTCTGATGTCTGTAGTTTATTTAACCCATTAAACCCATTTAACCCAACAGAACTACTGTACACTTCAGCTAATATTGTCTCATCTGTGTCTCACAGTCAGAAAGGTGTCTTTCTCAGCGTCACTACTGGCTTCAGGATCTGGATACACAGGACCCTACAACACTCAAACCATCCTGGTCTACAGACACGTCATCACAAACACAGGCAATGCTTACAACCCAAATACAGGTATGATACGCTGCAGACACTTGTAAAGAAAAGTAGATACACAGTTATCAGATCTGACTCAAACAACATTTTGACAACAATCAGATGTTGTTGTTAAATTAATTGCAATCTGCTTAATGTTGTCAGGGACAACATGTTATGGGGCAGGAGTGGAGTTTAAAACACAGAATGGTCATGTGATAAGTCAGGTTTATGGTTAATTTTGGTGATCCCAGATAAAATTTTAATGTTGTAAAATGTGCTGTTCCACTAGTCTTTTGTAACTTCATATTGTTGCTCTGATACAGGTTTCTTCATAGCTCCAGTGAAGGGTGTTTACCAGTTCCAGTTTTACCTCTTTGGTTATGGTCACACTTCACATCCTACAGCCGCTGTCTTGGTCAAGAACGGACAGCCTGTAGTTATGGCTTACGAACAACAACCAACCTATGGTGTAAACTCCTCTAATGGAGCCTCACTGCTGCTGGAGGTGGGAGATTTAGTCTTTGCGTGACTCTGGCAGAACTCATGGGTGTTTGACAATCAAAACCACCGCAGCACCTTCAGTGGCCACCTACTATTTTCCATGTGAAGAAATAATCATTGGGAGGGTTTAAGTGACAGGTCACACCGAAATCACATTTTCAAAGGTTTTCCTCTAAAGTGTCTAATGTGGAGATGCATCCATGTTGTGTACATCCATCTTCATACCTCAATGCCAAATGAATGGGAAAGATAGGCACCATCTCATTTTGATGTCAACTATTCCTTTCACTTGAGTCAGCATTCTAAGATGCTCTAATGCAAGTCTGTTTTTTTTTTAATAATTGTTCTTTTATTGTGACTGTAAATGAAATTATGGGATGGTATTGTCTCATCGCAAATAAATGTGATTTGTTATAAACTGAAATCTCTCCCTGTTTCTTGTTTATGTCAATGTGATTCTTATTTTGATAAAAGCTGATAAATCATCGATCTGTTTAAAAACGATTGGCCTTGACTCTTTTCCTCTCTCTATATCCTCAATAAAATAAAGGTGATAACGTGTCACTGATATCACCTGGTAATGATTAAACAGGTGAACACACTGTATATAAAGGAGAGAATTTAAATGCAAAAACAACACATTGCAAGAGAAGAAAAGAGACAACCAGTTGAATAATGAAGACTCCTGTGGTTCTGCTGACGTTGCTCTGCTGCTGTCTGTCTGGGGCGCAGGTTCAGAGAGACCCTGAAGATGGAGGCAGTGAGAATGACATCACTCAACAGGTTCTCTACAGAGAAGGAGACAGCAGAGTGAATGAGATTCAGACAGAGACACAGAGAACTGAACCTGCAGCCTCAACACTCTCCCAACAAACCTGCCAGCCTGACATCCACGCTGTGCTGAGAGAGATGAGTGCCATGATGGCAGAGCAGAGAGTCAAGATGAGACACACACAGTCAGAGCTGAAAGAGCTACAGGTCAGACTGAGAGAAAGTGAGAGCCAAGTAAAAGGTATTGTATGACAATTACTAATAAATGGAGAACAATTCAAAATACTTGAGACATTTGAGACATTTGAACTGAGGAGACAACTGAAGGTATTGTGTGGGATGTATGGACCTTAATTAGACTTACAACATAATTATAAGACTATATTATTAAGACTGGCAACGTTTTCACCTGAACCCTGCCTTCATCACTACGGTAGCCAGGTAAAACATCACACTGACGTTCAATAGACTGGTGAAGTGGGACTAAAAATTCAAATAAATAATTTCAAACTGATTAATGAAATATTGTACCGATCACTGATAGAAATGATAGAGAGTGATGCAAGTATGGTTACTGAAATATTGAATAAAGATACTATTGGCCAACAACAAGTGTTATTTTCCTGAGAGGACACGACACCCTGACTTGTTTAACACACCTTCTGTAGCAGTATTTCCACTGGATGATGGTCACAGTTACATTCCTTTGAGGACTGAGGAACTGGACCATACCCATAAATAGTAACAGGAGAATGTAGGCTACTTTGACACAGTTCATGTGGGAGCAAATTGTCAGTTTTTAGTGTGTGCTCCTTTACCACTTCCATGGGCCATGTGAATAGCTCCCTCTTCTGGCGAAGCCTCTGTCATTACATTTAGATTTGATCTACAATATGTGTTATTCTGGCACATACAAAGAACTATAAAGTAGTCCCAGCACAGTTTAAATATGCACAATAATACACATTGACAAGAGTTCACACACACACACACACACACACACACACACACACACACACACACACACACACACACACAAATTTAAAATACTTGAGACATTTGAACTGAGGAAAGAACTGAAGGTATTGTGTGGGATGTATGTGGAATATGTATGGACCTACAGTAGACTTACAACATAATTATAATATATGATTATGCAATAATCTCACATGTTGGAAATAAATCTATTTCTCTCATTCCATCTTTTCTCTCTCTACGATTTCAGCCCAAGCAGTTGAAATTGTTGCTATGAAAACCAGCTCAAAAATGACTGAAAGCAAGGTAGAAGAACTGAGGAGAAATGATGAAGGTACCGTAATACTTTGATATATGAAGATACAGAATTGATCGCAGTGTTGTCAACTCAAAATATAATTTCAAACACAAAATGTGTCATTCTTACTCTATCTTCTGATCATCCAACGTTATTCCAGAACAACTAGCAGCCCTTGACACTATGACGATCAGGTCCAACATCACAGACAGTCAGGTGGAGGCTCTGCGGAGAGAAAATGAAGGTAACAGGGTTGAACTATAATATTTATCCATGATAAAGTATCAATGATCTCCCCACGTCCCAATGAATATATCACAAAGTCAAAAGCCCTATTTATTCCTTGTCGTTGTAGCGCACACTGGAAAGGTGGAAGTGTTGGAAGAACATGTGGGCGAGCTGAAAAGAGAGCATGAAGGTAAGGTGGCTGTCATTTACTGTAATCTTTTCCCAACATTAAACTGTGTTGTCATTCAAACCAGGTAGCAGCAACCTTACTTCAAACAGCACTATAAGCCATTAGCCATACATTTTGTTATATCAAATGCTTGTTGATTCCTTTTTTATTTGACATGATAACAGAGCAACCGGTAATGTGATCTCATCTATGTCTCACAGTCAGAAAGGTGGCTTTCTCAGCGTCACTACTGGCTTCAGGAGCTGGACACACAGGACCCTACAACACTCAAACCATCCTGATCTACAGACACATCTTCACAAACACTGGCAATGCTTACAACCCAAATACAGGTACTGTATTTTACGCTGCAGACACTTCTAAAGTAGTGTATACAGTTTTCAGGATCGCAATTTTTTTGACAGCTTTAGTTACTTATTCAACAATGTAAACATAATCATACAATGATTTCAGCTTGAATTAATTAAATAATCTTTGATTTATATTTCTTTATTACAAAAGATACATATCCATCATTAACCAATGGTGTGGGGGAGACGTGATGAAGGGAAAATGTTGCATAACTGACGTCAGGATGTCAGGAGTTTACGCAAGGAATCCAGCCTTATAAATAATATTATCAGGTTGATTGTTAATGTTAGAAAGATCTTCAAAATGTAATGCAAAACTCATGTGTTGAATGTCTTTCCCCCCTCAAATACAGGTTTCTTCACAGCACCAGTAAAAGGTGTCTACCAGTTCCAGTTGAATGTCTATGGCAGTGGTCACAATTCACACCCCAATGCTGCTATCTTGGTTAAAAACGGACAGCATGTATTGATGGCTTGGAATCACCAACCTTCTCATTTTGGGGGTTCCTCCAATGGAGTCTCACTGCTGTTGGAGGTGGGAGAAGTGGTCTATGTACGACTCTGGACAAACTCATGGGTGTATGACGATGGAGACCACTACAGTACCTTCAGTGGCCACCTTATTTTCTCCATGTAAAAGGGACAAGACCGTCAGCATATTACATTTCTCCAATGCTTATGTGACGTGTGTTTAGTAATGACTCAGACTGTTATCTTTTTAACAAAATAGGTCTACTTATGCTCATATCTCCAGGTGTCTGGCAAATATTGTACATTTACTGTTTTATACAAATTATAATAAAGACAAATAAACGGTCCCTGCCACATGATTGGCTATTATTTGCGCTACGATTGTCTAAATATAGTATGTAATATATGTAGTATATTTACTCTCTGGTAAAGGAATATGATAGGGCAGTCTATGAATGCTTATGATTGACTGTACAGAACCAGTGAAGTATCCTTGTTTGAGGTTTGGTATGGAATGTGGCCCATGTTTTGTTTATGTCTACGTCACCGCCCCCTTCAAGCTGTCAAATTCAAGATGGCTGCTGGGGACAACAGTGGCAGGCCCCCTTGCTTAAATTTCTCCGGTCCAGGGCCTTTGGGGAATGGTCAACCCAGCAACAGTGCTTATTCCATGCCTTCTTCCAACGGTGGTAACGTCGGCACGGCAGGAGGGGCACAGGGGGTTGCCAGGCGTCCCAACCCGCAGTCAGGGCCTGGTGGCGGCGAAAGCAACGGTGTCGTAGCAGGATCTCAACCGATTGCGCAGAACTCTATCCAGCAGGCGGCAGCTCAAGGCGCCGTGGTAGCAGGGGCGGCCGGGGGAGCGATGGCCACCTCTGCGTCAAACATGCAAGCTACCGCAGCATCGAATGCATCCTCCGCGGCCGTACCAGCGTCACATTCTTCGCTGTCCGCCGCCCCAGCTTCCGCGGCTGTTTTGGTCTATCGTGAGCCAGTGTACAACTGGCAGGCAACGAAAAGCACCGTGAAGGAGAGGTTTGCTTTCCTCTTCAATAACGAGGTGCTCAGTGACGTTCATTTTTTGGTTGGCAAAGGAATGGGGGTACAACGAATACCCGCACATAGGTAAGATTTACGCTTACTGATTCGATGTGTCCATTTGTTTATCCGATGTTCAAATCACAGGCGCAACTGAGATGTCAAGTGGGAAATGATGACGGAAATGTGTCTCTATTTCCTGTGCTTGTTTTGACTTGTTTTGGTTAGGTTCGTTCTCGCTGTGGGCAGTGCAGTCTTCGATGCCATGTTCAACGGAGGTATGGCGACCACCTCAACAGAAATCGAGCTGCCAGATGTTGAGCCTGCTGCCTTTCTGGCTTTGCTGAAGTAAGACTTATCATTACTGGTCTGTCCAAATGTTATTCTGTCACATATTGCATTTGGCATAACTTTTGCAGCCTTTCCCATAAATCAGATTAGGACCTCTCTCGCATTTTGACCATATAATCATGTGCTTAGTTCACCCCAACCACCTCTGTGACGCATGCATAGTATGTACCCATTGTAGTTGATGATCTCCCACCCCCCCCCCCCCACCCCAGGTTCCTGTACTCTGATGATGTCCAGATAGGGCCTGAGACGGTGATGACCACTCTCTACACGGCCAAGAAGTACGCAGTGCCAGCCCTGGAGGCTCACTGTGTGGAGTTCCTCAAGAAGAACCTGCGGGCAGACAACGCTTTCATGCTGCTCACACAGGTCAGCTAGGCTATACTGTCTGGGGATTATCAAAACATGATTCTTATTGGCGCGAGTGTTATTATTATGGTGATACATACATAGTGTTATTTTCTCTGATGTGTGTGTGTGTGTGTATATGTGTTACAGGCACGACTGTTCGATGAGCCCCAGCTTGCCAGCCTGTGCCTAGAGAACATTGATAAGAACACTGGAGACGCTCTCGCTGCCGAGGGCTTCACAGACATAGATCTGGGTACTGTAGTTTACTTTGGATTTTGTAGTTCACTTGGATGCATTAGAATGCATATATTCGGTCTAACTCTCCTTCCCTCATGTCTCCCTTGCTCAGACACGTTGGTGGCAGTGTTGGAGAGGGACACTCTGGGCGTGAGGGAGGTGCGTCTGTTTGTGGCGGCGGTGCGCTGGGCAGATGCAGAGACCCACAGACAGCAGCTACAGCCCACCCCAGAGAACAAACGCCGAGTCCTGGGCAAGGCCCTCGTTCTCATCCGCTTCCCCCTCATGACCATCGAGGAGTTCGCCGCAGGTAACACACACACACACACACACACACACACTCACACAGACAGACAGACAGACAGACAGACAGACAGACACACACACAGACACACACACACACAGACAGACACACACACACAGACAGACACACACACACAGACAGACACACAGATAGACAGACACACACAGACAGACAGACAGACACACAGACACACAGACAGACAGGCAAAACCTCATTCTCTTTCTTCTGAGAGTCCCATGTATCTTTATATCTCCCCCCTTACACAGCGTGTCATACTGACGTATTACTATGTGTATGGTGTATTGTTCCCTCCATCTCCCCAGGCCCGGCCCAGTCTAGTATCCTGACAGACAGGGAGGTGGTGAGTCTGTTCCTCCACTTCACTGTGAACCCAAAGCCCCGTGTGGATTTCATCGACCGGCCTCGCTGCTGCCTCCGCGGGAAGGAGTGCAGCATTACACGTTTCGGCCAGGTGGAGAGCCGCTGGGGCTACAGTGGCACCAGCGACCGTATACGGTGAGAACACACACACACACAATCACATACTGTAACATATACATAATATTCCTGTAAACATATTGATATTATTCCAGACCTCAGGAGATTGCCTGACCCTCTGGGCCTCACCTCCTCTTCTCTCTTCTCTCGTCTTCCTCCTCCTCCTCCAGCTTCTCAGTGAACAGGAGGATATTCGTGGTAGGGTTCGGCCTCTACGGCTCCATACACGGTCCCACAGACTACCAAGTCAACATCCAGGTACGGTCCTGTCTGTTGAAAACAAACCCCTCTTTCTTCACATTCTAGCAGTGTTGAGGCAAGCGCGTCTGACTTTTCGGATATTACAAAACACGTGTGATTGTATGATTCATGTGTTTGTAATGTTGTGTTCCTGTGGTGTTTCTGTGCCCTGCAGATCATTCATACAGACAGCAACACGGTGCTGGGTCAGAACGATACAGGTTTCAGCTGTGATGGGTTAGCCAACACATTCAGAGTCATGTTCAAAGAGCCAGTCGAGATACTGCCCAATGTCAACTACACTGCCTGCGCTACACTTAAGGTACACACACACACACACACACATTACTTCACTGCTGCACTACAGTCAAGCTCAGTAAACTTTTTTTTACTTTATTATTATTTATTTTTTTTAAATATAAAAAAAATCTAAATCATTTGTATGTTTCAATCTTGAATCTCTCTTCATCCTTCCATCCTCATCCCTCTATCTCCTCTCCTCCCTCCCTTCCTCCCTCCCTCCCTTCTTCAGGGTCCAGATTCCCACTATGGGACGAAGGGCATGCGGAAGGTGACCCACGAGTCGTCCTCCACCGGCGCCAAGACCTGCTTCACCTTCTGCTACGCCGCGGGCAACAACAACGGCACCTCGGTGGAGGACGGACAGATCCCAGAGGTCATCTTCTACACATAGTCACCTTTGACCTCACCATGGCTTCTCACCTTATGACCCACAAGGAGGGGGCTGGGGGGGGGACTCTGGGCGAATCTCAAATGCTACTCTTATCATTCTCTGTATAGTTTACCACTGTTTGTCACATGTGAAGACAAATGGCTCTGGGGGAAAAGTGGTATTCTACATAGGGAATAGGGTGTTATTTGAGACAGTCTTCTCTCTTTGTGTCTCTCTACCTTTCTCAGTCCCCTTCGGTGTCCCACTGGCCATTAAGAGAAGCTTGATATTGAGGGGGAGGGATATCTGCCTGTTTCAGCATGACAACAACAACTAACTCTTCTGCTGAGAGAGAGAAAGGGAGAGGGGACTGGGCTTTAATAATGTGACTCTTGGGGTTAGAACTCAGAAAGGACTGTGAGAGTGTCTTAAACTGGTCGCAACTGTTGACTGTTATTTGGGGGGAAAGTAAGAAAGCGTTGAAGTGTATTTGACCCTGCCTGTAGCCAACAGCATCAGAGTGAGTGAGTGAGTGAGTGAGTGAGTGAGTGAGTGAGTGAGTGAGAGAGAGAGAGAGGTGTATTTAACCAGGGGACTCCAGTATGTGTATGTATGTACAGACTGTTATATTCTCAATCAGGTTTGTCCACATAGGATCCTTCTCATTGGTCTGCGCTGATCACTGATCAGTGACTCACTCCTGCCCCCAGTTCCAAATCGAACCCTAGCCCCTTACCGCCAGGTACTTGTGTAGAGCTGAAAGGATTGTACACAGCCTATGTGGGCAAGGTGGGTTTATTATTATTATTATTATTATTATTACTACCATGTCGCCTGTATAGTACATATCCAATACTTTCAGATCTACTGTATTCAAGTACTTAGTAAATGTGGGTAAATGGCATCCTGCACTTGGACCTAAGGGGTCTGGCCATTCTAACATTGGATTGACACTAACTCTTCTTCAGACATGTTTCATCTTAGGCTTGTCTTAAAATGTATGGTTGGAAAATATTTTTCCTTCACAACAGAGGTTTATGGGTTGTATATTATATTATACTGACATTTATTAACATTATTGATGTAGTTTGAATTCATGATGGATTAAAAAAAAAAAAAAAAAAGTGTTGAAACATTTGTGGAGATCTTTTCTCTGGTCATTTTCATATTTGTGTCAGATGGGAAATGCAAGGCTTTATTAAAGTGTTTATGATCAATTTTCTCCTGAACAAAAGGCAGGAAATATTCCTGTATCTCCTATTCAGTTATGCAAAGGTTCTGGGTGATTTCTAACATGATTTCTATGTGACGACTGTCAAAACAATGACTCATCCAATAAAGTTGACATTCAGCAAACATGACATGCGATATTCAACAGTTCTTGACAAGACTGACACTGAAACTAGCTGTGGGAAAAAAAGAAGACAATTGACTTTCGCTTCTGTGAAAATGTGAGCATATTATTGAAGGCACAAAAGCTCTTACAAAATACACATTCAAATTCAGGAGGACCCATTTCTGAGTGTTCCGTGTCCGTGTCCCTACCCACAACTTGAGTACAGACAAGTCCAGACAAACCAACAACAAATAAAACACCTTTGCTATATTTATTTTTATTGTGATTGACACATTATCTGTGGTTTCATTTCACCAGGTTCCGTAGAGGCCAGTGCCACTGTGCTCACAGTGCACCGTTTAGCCGCTTCCCCCACTCTCTGACAGTGGAAGGGAGGGGGAGGGGGAGGGGGAAGCAAGGAGAAAAAAAATGGGAGTAAAACAACTATCCCATTCTAATTCAACCCCTAGCCCTTACCCAGGGTACGTCATATAAATCTGAAAAGATTACGTAGATATAAGCAAATACTGTATGGTCACAGCTCCACAGCTCTGATAGGCTAAGTGGAATGTTCGCTATCTTGTATACCTATCCCAATAGTTTCAGAGTGCCTAGGGGGCGGGGAGGGGAGGGGCGAGCGGCCTTTTGGTAATCAACTCCGGTACAGAGTTTACAGCTTGTCCAGGAAGTTGTCGAGGGCGGGGATGCCCTCTTTCAGGCCCTTGCGCTTCCTGGTTTCTGCCACGACCCCAAAGGGCTTGGTGGTGGGGTCCTGGGGGTCTCCCTGGAGGATCTGCCAGTGGTCGAACACACACTGGGGGAAGGCCTGGCCTCCCGTGTTGGAACGCAGGTCTGCTGTGAACCCTGGGAGAGAGAGGGGAGAAGAGGAGAGAGAAGAAACACTGTTAAAAGAATGTGAACTGTTCTGAAACACTCCTGTTGTGAGAGAGAGAGAGAGAGAGAGTGAGAGGGGGAAGGGGTAAATGGGAGAGGGGGAAGGAAGGCCTTCACCAAAAACATAGGCAGGACAGGCACACAGAGAGGCGCGCACACACACACACTCACCAAAGGACTCGTTGACGGGCAGGAAGGCCTTGACGATGAACATGGGTGTGCCTATCACCTGGGTCTCCTCGAACACGTGACCTCGCTTCCTGTTCAACACACCGTAGATCCCGCCTACCACCTGCTCCGGGCACTGTACAAGCAGGAAACGCATCACTCAGACATGTCATAGGCTAGGTCAGGGGGGTGCAACGTTACAGAACACACACACACACACACACACACACACACACACACACACACACACACACACACACACACACACACACACACACACACACACACACACACACACACACACCTGGATCTCCACAAGGTAGACAGGCTCCATGAGTCGTGGCTGAGCGGTGAGCTGGCAAGCGTAAAGGACCCTGCGGGCGGTGGGAATGATCTGACCACCTCCACGGTGGATGGCGTCCGCGTGCAGCGTCACGTCATGGATGTCGAAGCGACACGCGCGCAGGTGCTCCTCACACAGCGCACCCTGCAGGACAGGAGGATTGGATATTGGAATGTTTTTCAACTCAAAACAAAACAACTTCACTTGGTAACCACAACAACAATGCTGCCATGTTCAGTTCTGTAGTTAAACTACAACTAGTACAACCTTTTCAACTAACTAAAACTACAATTCCCACCCACCTCCTTAGAGGCCCACTGGAAGCCAGCGACCACGCTGTCCTTGATCTCGTTGAGGTACTGGACGCCCTTGGTCACGTCCATCAGCAGGTTGGGTCCGGTTCCGTCCGGTCCGAAGCACCAGATCTTCCTGGCCTCCGATACATCCCACTCGTACTTGTCGGCGAGGAAGCGGGCACGGATCTTGAGCTCCTGGCGGGGGGAGACGTCTCCCTTCTCGATGTCCTCGGCCAGGCCGTCGGGGAAGGGGCGCGCGCGCATGTACAGACGGTTGTGCTTATTGGGGGACTTGGACAGGCACATCTGGTCAGACTCCATGCTGACGGTCTCTCTGTAGGAGACCACCGGGTCAGATTTCTGTAAGGGGGGGGGAGGGAGAGAGCGAGAGAGAGAGAGAGAGAGTGAGAGAGAGATAGAGAGAGAGTGTCAGTCTAAGGGAAAGCAGAGCAGGAGGAGCAGAATGGATAAGTCTCTCTGTACTTCAGCAGGATGCCCGCCCTCCCTCCCCCCTCACCTTCAGTGGTATACCAGCATGGTCCTCCTCCAGGTCTTTCAGGCAGATCTCCAGATGCAGCTCTCCAGCTCCGGCGATGATGTGCTCTCCAGACTCTTCGATGATACACTGCACCATGGGGTCAGACTTGGCCAGGCGCTTAAGGCCCTCCACCAACTTGGGCAGGTCGGCGGGGTTCTTGGCCTCCACAGCCACTCTCACCACGGGGCTGACGCTGAACTTCATCACCCTCATGTTGTGGGCCTGTAGGGGGCAGCAGAGAGAGTCGTCAAGAGAGTTTGGGCCGCTTTAGGTGCAGGACGCCATTGTTGCTGACTCTTGAGCATTCTACTGATCCTTTCTTTTTTTTCCTTTACAATCAAGTTTTACATTCATTCATTTGCAAAGGGGATGTGGTGTATACCTGTTCAAAGGTGGTAATGGTCCCAGTTTTGACCAGGTACTGGTCTACTCCGACCAGACCCACAATGTTCCCGCATGGCACGTCCTCAATAGGCTCCACATACCGCCCCATCATCAAAATAGTCCTACGGATGGGTGGAGGGGAGAAAGGAGGGGGGGAGAAGGAGAAAATTAGATGGGGGGGGGGGGCATAAAGGATTTGAAAAAAAAAAATGTTTAAGTCTATACACCACACACACCTTGTCTTTAACGCTCAAAAGCTTTTGACCTCTGAATAGCCTCTGCACACATTCCACACACACATTCCACACACCTCTGGATGGGCTTGACGTAGAGGTCTTCCTTTTTCCCAGGGGAGAAGTTGGGTCCCATGATGCGGACCTTCAGGCCGGTGGACACACAGCCAGAGAAGACGCGGCCGAAGGCATAGAAGCGTCCTTTATCAGTGGTGGGCACCATCTTAGAGATGTACATCATCAGAGGAGCCTTGGGGTCACAGTTCTTGATACCTGACAGGAGAGCAGAGAGCACCATTGTTCCTTTATCGGGAGATCATTCACTTATGGGACTTTTCTCCTGCATGCCAACCAAAAAGATGGTGTGATTGTGTGTGTGTGTGTGTGTGTGTATGTGTGTGTATGCGTGCATATGTTTGATTGTGTTTGTGTGTGTGTGTGTGTGTGCGTATGCGTGCATATGTTTGATTGTGTTTGTGTGTGTGTGTGTGTCACTAACCCATGGCAGCTTCATCATCTCCAGGCCCTTCATAGAGGAGCTCACAGCGGTACTTCTGGGCGGTGACAGGGGAAGGCAGGTGGATGGTGATCATCTGGAGCAGGGCCTCTCCGGCAGGCAGCCAGCGACGCATCACCGCCTTCAGCAGGGGCTTGCCCTCCTTCTCCTTGTCGTCAGCATCCAGCTTGATGTCCAGCTTCTCAATCATCTTGGCCGTCTCCTCCTTCTTGAAGTTCATGACGGCATCAAACACCTGAAGGAGGGAGGGAGGGAGGGAGGGAGGGAGGGAGGGTGGGTGGGATGGAGGGAGGGAGGGAGGGAGAAAGAAAGGGGGGGGGGGAATAACATGAGGGAGGCGCAATTAGGAACCTGCTTTTAATACTGGCTAATTGAAGAATGACTTGCTTAGATCTGGGAACACAACTAACACATTGGTCAGTGGATTATAAAGTGCTCTGTGACTGACATTATTGATACTAGTCAAGTCATGTATCTAGACTCCACCCGGCCCATTGCTTCAGGAGAGTCATATGTCCTCTTACCTTGAAGATGGGGTCCAGGACAAGCTGGGAGAAGGTGCGAGGGAGCTTCTTACCATCGGGGCCGTTAGGTGTCTTACTAAACTTGCCTGTGGCCGGGTCAAAAAACCTAAAAGGGGGGATATTGTACATATTAGGGTTGCACAATGTGATGTACTGTACCAGCATTTTGCAATGCTGTGTGTGTGTGTACATGAGTATGTATGTATGTATGTATGTATGTATGTATGTATGTATGTATGTATGTATGTATGTATGCATGTATGCGTGTGTGTGTGTGTTTTTGCATGAGAATGAGTGTGTGTGTGTGTGTGTGTGTGTGTGGATACCTTTCTCCCCACAGTTTCTTCATCATGTCCTCCACCTTCTTACACCTCCCTGCTGCTTCCAGATGAGTGTCTCCTTTGGCAGCGAACTTGGCCACGTACATCTCAGCAAACTGCTTGAGGGTGAAGGCCCAGCCGTGGAGACCGGACCCAAACCCAACTGTACCGATCACCGGGTCAATCTGGGGAGAAAAAAAAGGCAATGTTCATATTAACCGCTGTCTGTGTAAATATCAGAAAGAAGAAAGAAAGACTGTTTATTTTCCATGCAATCAATTCTCACACACGCACTACACACCCCCCCCTTCTGAGACAACACACATGCACACCCCCAAGGAGAACAGAGCGCTGGGCAGTTAGGGGTTAAATGCCTTGCTCAAGGGCACAACGGCAGTGGTAGGCACCTGGATAAGATGCCAGTAACCCTCCAGTCACCAGCTCACATCCGGCTCCCTCCTGGAGCGGGGATCGAACCAGCAACCTTCCGATTGCTGGCCGGCCTCTCTAACCTGCCGCCCCAAAAGCATCGCAAAAGCATATGCTATCAAAAGCATATCATATTTCCCCACCGTCAGTGGCAGAATTGTCAAATTTTAGGTAGTGTGTGTGTGTGTGTGTGTGTGTGTGTGTCTCCCTCTCTCACCATGATGCTGCCCATGGGTCCACCCTCATCCTCTCCGTAGGTGGCGATGATGACGTTGACGTTCTCCACGATCCTCTGGAAGGTCTGGAACAGATCCTCCGGCTCCAGCTGCAGCTCCAGCAAGGCCCGGTCCATCTTGTTCATCATCAGAACCGGCTTGATGCGCTCTGCTATGGCCTGCCTCAGCACTGTCTCAGTCTGCACACACACACCTGGGAGCGGGAGAAAAAGAGAGTGTGTGTGAGTGAGTGATTGAGTGAGAGAAAAAGGGGAGTGGGGGGGGGGGGGAGAGAGGACAGAATGAAAAAAAAACCTGGTCGCTTTCCTCCTCTCAGCTGAGACACGGGACACCATCAGAGAGCGAGGGAGTGAGAACGACAGGAAGAGATGGATAGGACAGCAGGGAGAGAGGGAGAGAGAAAGGAAGAAAGAAAAGGAGAGAGAGAGAGAGAGAGAGAGAGAGAGAGAGAGAAAGAGAGAGAGAGAGAGAGAGAATATTCGCTTGAGATACAATCTACCACTACCGGACACCGAGTGACGCGGGTTTGGCACGGAACTGGCGAGAGGGGGGGGGTCCTTCACTTTCAATGGCAGATGGGCGGCGACCTCTCCACGCTGCGTTCACGTATACTCCACTCAGCTTGGACAGGCCAAAACTTAAAGGGGAGGGGGGGGGGGGGGGGGGGGAGCCGCTTCCGTTAACCGATCGCAATTGAGAGGGGAGGTGCTACAGAATGGCTGGCTGGCTTCCTTCCTTCCTTCCTTCCTTCCTTCTTTCCTGCCAAACATAAAGATGGATAGCAAGCATGGAAGTGAAACTCAGGGGCAAAGCATCAGAAACCCGACTGAACCCGGCATCGGCAACTGCTAAGCTGTCTGTCACGGCCTTGACAGACGCATGCAGAAATACACACAAGGGCCCTTTCTCGAAACTCGATCCATCGCGTTCCTCTCCTCTCCGTTCTCTGCTCGATTCCATCTCCAAACGCATCGGAGGAGAATATCTAAAAAAACAGAGGAGAGGAGAGGACGCGAGGAACCGAGTTCCCAACAATCGAGAGAAAGGGCCAGGGGACACAGGACCATACAGAGAGAGAGAGAGAGAGAGAGAGAGAGAGAGAGAGAAAGAGGGATTTAGAGGAGTTTACCTGAGACACAGTCCACCACCACCAGGGCTCCGTCAGTGACCCTGAGGGCCGCCGTGACCTCAGAGGAGAAGTCCACGTGGCCCGGGGAGTCGATCAGGTTGATGAGGAACCCGGGGCCGTCCTTGGTCTGCTTGATAAACGCAGTGTCGCTCTCGCCCAGCTCGTAGTACATGGAGATGGCCCTGAGAGAGGGGAGAGGGGCAGGGGTCATACATTCGGGATAAATGACCACTGCGGCTGAATTCATTCCACAGGCAGGCAGACAGACAGACAGACAGACAGCTATACATACGTGGATTTGATGGTAATGCAACGCTCCTGCTCGTCTTTGCGTGTGTCCGTGAAGCGGGTCTCTCCGGCGCGTGATCCGGCGATGATGCCTGCCATGGACACCAGCGAGTCCGTCAGCGTGGACTTCCCATGGTCAACGTGAGCGATCACAGACATGTTCCTGATGTTGGACTTCTTGTCCATGATGGCACGGATCTGGTCCACTGTAAAGTTCACCTATAGGGCGGAGATTGATCCATTTAATTTAAATCAATCAATCATATTTGATAACATTGCCATTACATGACATAACATTGTTTACAAATGCATGAGCCGCCCCCTCGGACTGGACAGGTAGAAGGACAGTCTAACCCTCTAGGCCAGACAGTTGGTTGATTGATGAAAACCCTTACCACCACTGAACATTCCTTACTGACTTGAACTCACCTGAGCTGATCTGTAGGCCCACTGGGCTGTTACACATCCAGCATAGTTGACAGACCTAGTTTAACTCAACAAAGGCATATTGTTCATATTTGCAGTTGACTCTACACCTGTTGAAATGGGTTAGAGTAGGCCTATCATAATCACCACCAATCCAAGTGCCAATCATTTTGGCTGAAATTGGTCGACTAATGCATTACACATTTAAAGATAATATGAAGAAACACCTGCAGCAGTTTATTTGCCCACGCAACTACGGGATGGGAACCGTCAGTCGACTATCTTGGGAACATGTATGACTCAACCGTGGTGGAATAGTCTTGTTTCATGGGTTATCAGCGCATCTATTGTAATGAACGCAGCTGATGCAATGCTGTGAAACGGACCACCGAGAACTGCCGGACATCACATGATTATGGGACATAAATTATTCCTATCTGCGCAATCATGTAAACCTCAAGTTGACCCATTTGCTTCCAGCTGTCTTATTCTATACGAAAAAAGGCCAGATCAGCCTATGATTAAATAATGTTGATTAAATGCCACACGAACATTCGCATGTCAGAGACTATTCCGAGCATTCCACTGTGTTACCATCTCTATGATAGTCAGGCTCAGCATTATGAAACTTGCCACAAAAACAAAGCCAGCTGGTTAAACCACCATTTAATAGCTGCTTCGATGCAACCATCTTTTGACAGCTGCTAAAACTGAAACAGACGACCTCCCTATAGAGCATACATTAATCTGAGCCATCGATCAATGTAGCTATCTCGTTTATTTGGCTGTAAACTGCGGCTTTTCTAACATCGTCATGCCGTTCCAGGGGAGCATCCATCTTGGGGATAACGGAGCTTGTTTCACCCGGCTCAGGTTCCTTTCAATCGGTGACTGGTGAAACAACCAGAGGCAAGACCACTGACTGGATCCACTGACAACAAAACCAGAATCAAGCAAATTGCTCCAAAATCGACTTACCATATTGTCTGATGCTTGTAGATTCTCTCGTAAAAATAAGTTTAACACTCTAAACACGCTGCCTTCCTTGTCTAGGATAGGCAGGGAATAGGATGCTTATGACAGCTTACGTTATTTTGTATCGTGTGATTCGCCTCACGTTGCGATAAGCGGGCGTGCAACGTCCCAATAACATGTTATACGGACAATGATCCACAAGGGGACACTATTAGTTTAGAAATCTCTAGTCCTACCCTTCTACAGGATTGGAGGACTTGACTGATACAGTAAAACACACACACACACACACACACACACACACACACACACACACACACACACACACACACACACAGTGAAATAACTGCCATTATAAAAAGATGAATACTGGAACAGCATAACATGCTAGGTAGAGTAGAACGAACGTGTGATCAAATGCTCATCAACATTATCCACAAATCACTTTCGTTTATGGAGAACACGTAACACTGGGTGTTTCCCTTGAAATGCATCCCTTATGTCCACCTGTTGATTCAATCACAGCCCCAGTGTAAACTATGTAAACAGCCTTATCACAGAAGCTCAGATAAGATATATAAACATTTGGTTTTATGATGCGCTGATATGCGGTGGACATAAGTGGTGATAAGGGAAAGGGTGAGAAGGTACGTCAGGGTGCATCTCAGTAGTCTAAATGGCTACCTCGCCTTGTCTCCTTTCCTTCATCTGCACGGTTTGAAAACACATGATAGGTGAAAGTAATTTGGAGGATGCCCTACTTGGAATCTGTTTTCACCTGTCCAGTTGTGATACATCTGTGCAGGTGAAGGAACAATAAATAAGGACGTTGGACCCACTGAGGTACACCCATAGGATGGCACGTTGTAATGACAGCACTGTACTAAGGCGGTGTCACATGATGTCACGGTCTGTCTCCGCTTGTTAAGGTAGTCAAAATGTTGTAGATTCCATCGAGTCCATTTGAAACTTTGACTATGTCACTCCAGACCGGAGCACGTACAGTAACTGTGAGATGCAAACCATGCAACCATAGCATTTGAGTATGAGCCCTACATGGCTAGTGTCATGTTCAATAGGTACAGCTGCATGTTCCTAAAAAAAAACCTATGGCATTTTTGACCTGATTAGGTAATATCTCTGTGCACTTTGGAGCTGTATATTCCCTAGAACAGCAGTAAAGATAAGAGTGTCAATATGCATACCATTATTACCAATACAGATCATTCTGTGTCCTCCTTCATAGATAAGTGCATTTTAATGGGCCAATAAATAATCTTTTAGAGAAAGAGAGAGAGGGGGTGGGGGGGGGGGGTGGGGGATTGAGGATTACAGTAAATTAGTAAATCAGGTGTACAACTCCATGGGCCCAATAGCACTGAGAAATGCCCAATGTTGTCCTCTAAGGCAGCAAGCGTCAAGGACCCCAAAGTGTCAACTATTTCATTAGATACAGAACAGTTCAGCACCACAAAAACAGATACTGGAGTGACTCCAATCTCCACAAGTGTGCATTTCTAACCTTGAAGTGCCTTGGGTGGTTGATTGGATTTGTTAGAGAGGTTGAAGGAGAATCATCAGTCATGAAACACTTTGAAACACTTGTTTGGCTGGTCCACTATATACCGTGGCAATGATATATGTCTTCAGAGAGGAATAGACAACAATGTGTTAGCTTAGCACGTATCAAAGGAGAGGGTTTTCTAGGACATGGTTTGACATTGCTTAGGTTAGGTTACTTGCCCTTCATGCTTTTTCTTGTCACTTGGGATGCTAGCATGACCAATCAGGGTTAGAGAAGAGGTTAAAAAGGTCAGAGTCTCTCCAACACCAAGACCCTTCCATTAACTTGTCTTGTATGGACTGTTCGGCAGGTACAGGACGTGAATGGTGTTTTCACCTCTACGGAGGAGAAAAGAGACCTACAGCCTGTTGCTCTATGTAAGACATAGGTTCAGACACTCCAGAAGTGGAAGATAGATGTTGGATCTAGGTCATTGTTTATTTATAGAACTAATATGTGTCAGTATCAATGCCTTTCTCCAAGTACTCTGGACATCGGTTTCTTCAGAAAATCTTAAGATTTCACAAATCTTCTTAAGAAGTCACAAATATTCACAATGACAATAGAGAGCGCCAACCTGTTTGTCTTTAGGTTTGATGTTACTTTGTGGTCATAGTTTGTGGAAGTATTCCAAGGGAATTCTTAGGGGGGAAAAGGAAGGTAATACCATACACAAACATGGAAATCATGCACACGGTTGGGGTCAATTCCATTCCAATCCATGACGGTGAATTACAATTCATAAATTGAAATGTCTGCACAAAACAATAACAACTAACAATGAATGAACTGAATATCAATTCATAACCTGAATGGGCTGAATTGAGATTGGAATCAGCCACAATGCCGATCATGTACAAACATGTGCAACCCTCAGATTTCTCTGACATGACTGATCTCAAATGTACAACTATGCATAATAAACTATGCGAGATAAATGGCACTTTGGTATTAGCGAGCTTCTTCCTTCTCTTGTCAGAGAACATATTTCATAATAATGTGTGCTTTATGGTGGGTGTCATAATCCTGAGACACATATTGGCAGATACACCCTGGCATTCAGAGATAAGACTCAGGAATGATGATAGGGCACCAGGCAACAGCAGAACTAAGGTGTGGCTGTCATGACTCACAACTCAACTTCACAACAAAATATATTCAGACAGAAACATACTGTACCAAACCATATGCAAACATATTCATCCATGTGGTGTTATACTGGTACATTTGTTATAACATATTTGTATTTTATTAAACAAAAAAACCTAATGGCAATCCTAGTTTGATAAAAGAATGAGCAGATGTAATATGAGTCATTGATTGCATTACCATAACAGAGGAATTCAGGAAATGAAATATAATGTTTCAATATCTATTCAAATTGAAACTAGGCTCATAGCTTGATGCATCTAAATCTTTGTTAGATCCTTTCAAATACAGCTTTAAAAGACATTTGAATATCAGAGGAATTCGTGGAAAATCATATCTGATTCAACAATTAGAATTTGAAATTAAATCTTAATGTAAACCAGACTATGAGGCACAAAGAGAATGTGAAAGTATGAACGCATTACTTTCTAATTGAGTAAATGGTCATTATGTTTTGGTCATCATTTTGATCCTATAACTATGTTAATGCAGTTAGTCAACCAAAAAACCTCCTCATGGCCTCATTGGTTGGTTAACCTGTTTGTCAAAGATACCATTGGACAGTAAACCAATGGGGTTAAGATCTCAGTGACTCAAAGTGCTGTGATGAAATTTCAACTTTGTCCCATGGAACAGGCTGCTCACACACACCTGCAGAACACACACTGTAATCTAAGACAGAGACATTGACCGAGGGAGCTGTTGACGATTCTTACTTGTTGGATACTTACATCAACTGTTACCAGTCAAGTTCTAATGTTGGAATAATGACCCATATATCAAACAAGGTGAGCATATTTAATAGTTACAGTCCGAAATCTGGATAATCTGAAACACTTTGTTTAAATCAGTATCAGTCTTGTGTTTCTATTTCACTGAACTGACTTTCAAATGTATCTGAATGTGACAGACAGAAGGTGACAGACAGAAGGTGACAGACAGAAGGTGACAGACAGAATGTGATGTGACAGAATTAGCAGAAAACTTTGAATCATCAAAAATGATTTGTTTTTAAAAGTTTTACAGTATCATATCACAATTCGATTGGATTTGATACAGAACAGATATGTCAACAGAAAGGCAGGTCATAATAACCCGGTCGTTGTTGTGGAATTTTACGGGTACGCCGGCTTTTGTTTCAGCCCACTACTAACACACCACATACAGGTAATCAACTCATCATTAGCCTTGTGATTAGTTGAAATACGTATGGTATACTCTTAGGAAATGATGTTCTACCTTGAATCAAAATGGGTTCGTTAGCTTATCCAAGTAGGAGAACCCGTTGAAAAGTTCATTTTGGTGCCATTCAAGGAATAAAAAAAAAGTGTTCTTCAAAGGGTTTTCCTAGCCCAAATTCTTTTTATTTCCCTGATTTAACCCTAAAAGTTACTATTGTAGGTTAATGAAAACAGCTTGCTTAACCCAGCCTATACACAGAGTTCTCAGGATACTGAAGCAGAGTGACTTTTGTGTAATTCGCCTGTGGGTCCAGACCATCCAGGGCCCAGACCCATTATTTGGGAGGACTAGTCTGGTATTCCAGCCAATCAGTGTGGTTCTCCTCCACAGGTGCATGGTGGGATGGAACTCATAGACCTCCTGCTCAACCACACAGATCATGGAACCCTCGGCTGCCACGGCAACCAACCCTGGCCAGTCTCAGTGCACGGGGTGAGTGACATCTTCAGTCCACTGTGAACCTCATCAACAGTGAAGTATCCCGGAGATTCAATATGCATACGATCTATGGAAAACAAGGTTAAAAACACATTCAGTTGGACCAATTATGATAATGTTATCATTTAGTCTGATATGCGCCGTGATTCCTTGCATTCTCTGGTGGTTAGGATTGTTTGACAGTGACCTCGTGTTCAGACTGCCTGTCAATCATCCTCTCCCTGAGCACCATCATAGTGATTGATTGACAGGTGTGGGGTCAGGGGTCTGGTGTGATGTTTCAAATCCATTTCACAACTAGTTGACAGGCAACACATGTTTTTCTCTCATGGTCTTAGTCAGTGGTATTGTCTCTGCCTCTGTGGGACTGTGTCTCTGATGACTTATCCTTGCTTGCACACGCGCGCGCACACACACACACACACACACACACACACACACACACACACACACACACACACACACACACACACACACACACACACACACACACACACACACACACACACACACACCCTACCCCTCTGCAGCCCCTGAGCCCCGAGGGTGACGGAGATGATTTCCTGGATACCTTGCTAGGTGGGACTGACATGTCATCTGCCTCAGCGTCCCCCCTGTGGTCCCCCTCCCCCAGCGACAGTGGCATCAGCGAGGACCCCGTCTCGGACCACCTGGACAGCCCCCATCCGCCCACCAGCCCCCCCTTCCCAGCCTTCTTCCAACACCCTCAGTCTCCCCCACACCCTCACCTCGCCAAGTCTGCACTGAACAACATGGCGTCTGATGTCTCCATTGACTTAGGTAAGACACACGGCTAGAATAGATGAACTGAGTCTATGGAGATGATGTGTAGACTTCAGGGCTTTTATCTATGTCCAAGGTCTATTTCTGCTCAATGTGAATCGACATCAACAAAACATCTATGCCTCTCGCCATCGAAGCAGAACCTAGAATGATGGTATATTGCCTCCAATCCGAGCCATACTCCACAGATAAGATAAGATGCGTTTATCAGCTTTATCTTTAACTTTAAAGTTAATTGCACTCTGCCCATTCATACTATATAAATCGATTACACTTGCATGATACATGCATACAGTACATACATACGCATACGCATACACACACACACACACACACACACACACACACACACACACACACACACACACACACACACACACACACACACACACACACACACACACACACACACACACACACACACACACACATACACACATCCCACATTACCTACTGCCCATCTATACATACATCAGATACATCTCTATAGATATAATGCACATGACCCATCAGGCCAACACAAAGAGTTAAGCTTTGATGGACATGGAGATAAAGGAGTGCTTGTATCTGTTCAGCTTACGCTGGGGGATAGAAGCTCTGCTTGTGATGAGGAGCTGCCATTCTGAGCAGAGCACAGGGAAGGGGTCAAATGTGTTTCTCTGCACTTTCTTTCTGGAAGACTGCCCATAGAGAAGAGTGTTGTTGTCTGACGTTTTTGCTTTGAATGGTAAACAGATGGTGCTTGGAATGGTAATGTCCATACTGCCTATTCTGTTTTACTGCCTAGTTGTGGATTCATGGCCAGGCACAGTCAATAGGGATTCAGTGAGGATGAAGTGAAATAAGCCTTTTTATAAGCCCACACTATGTGATAGGGCACTGTAAATGAGGGGGGACACCAAGGAACTGGCAGTCATTCAAAATGGATGAATCTATACTTTGTGATGCAGAATATTGAGCACAGTGGTGGCCGTTTAGAATCCTCAAATCCATTCTCAGTCCAAATTCAGTATTCCTCTCTATTATGGAGAGTGGACAAGCAGCAGGTTTTTTTTTTTCGAATTCATTCTTTGTCGGACAAAGGCAGAAAAGATAGACTGGGATTTTGAATTAACTATTCTTTTTCACAGTTTGTTCTGCCTTGAAATGACATTCCCCACGCTAATTGCCTTTGATAGCTTTGCAGTAGGGCAAGGTTTCAAAACCAAATGTGTTTGAATGGTAATTATAGACAAAGAGCAGGTAAGGTGAGTTTTTCTAGGGTGGGTGAATGTGCTTAAAAAGCTTAACAGGACACAGATTGAGCTTATTGGAGAAGTGTGACTTGGAACAACATCACACTGGCTACAAGTCACACTAGTCTGGCCTCCTGTAGAGTGGCTTGTGTCAGCAATTAGCTTGATTGTCACCTGTACACTTGCCTAAAAACTTGACAATCTATTTCCTTCCAACCTGATGTTTTTCAGCCCTCAAATGGTTCTTTAAAAAATCTGTTTTTTTTTCATCAGATTTCACCTCAATGTAGGTGATTTTACCTGTCTGCTTCTCTCAGATCATCATGGATGAAGGAAAGGTGACAAAGAGAGGGAGCAGCATTAGACTATTAGGACGAACTCTAAGTCTCTGTCTGTCTCCTCAGCTGGGTGGGAGTCTGGTCTGTTCCCAGAGGGCTCCGGGATCGCCCACTATCTCTCTCCTACTCACCATCCCCGGCTGCCCACCGTCCATCATCCTCTCACTGTGAAGGACCTGCTACTGTCTGGACCTGGAGAGAAGGTGAGGAGACAGGGGGGGGGGGGGGGGGGGGGGGGCAGGGAGGGAGAAAGGAGGGGAAGGGACAGACAGAAAGGAGAGGGAGAGATGGAGAAAGGAGGGGAAGAGACAGAAAGACAGAAAGACAGACAGATGCAGACAGGCAGGCAGACAGGCAGACAGGCAGACAGAGTAATATATCCCTCTCATATGTGATTGGCAGGCACAGCAGAATTCCCTGCAAGAGCTGGTTCTCAACGAGGATGAGAAGAAGCTGCTCGCTAAAGAGGGGGTGCTTCTGCCCAACAAACTACCTCTGACTAAGGTACATTTACCCCCAATACACCCAGCCAACTACCCCTCACTGAGGTACATTTACCCCCAATACACCCAACCAACTACCCTTCACCGAGGTACATTTACCCCCAATACACCCAGCCAACTACCCTTCACCGAGGTACATTTACCCCCAATACACCCAGCCAACTACCCCTCACTGAGGTACATTTACCCCCAATACACCCAGCCAACGACCCCTCACTGAGGTACATTTACCCCCAATACACCCAACAAACTACCCCTCACTGAGGTACATTAACCCCCAATACACCCAGCCAACTACCCCTCACCGAGGTACCTTTACCCCCAATACACACAGCCAACTACCCTTCACTGAGGTACATTTACCCCCAATACACACAGCCAACTACCCCTCACCGAGGTACATTTACCCCCAATACACCCAGCCAACTACCCCTCACTGAGGTACATTTACCCCCAATACACCCAGCCAACAGGTACATTGCTAAGGTGCAACCTTTTCTCTCACTGAGAAACTAATGCATGCTTTTATTATTAGACGGCTTGATTACTGTAACGCTCGCTGAAATATGACACTCACCAAAGATAGCTATTGCAAATGATACAGTCCTGACCATGCCCAGATGGAGAGCACATATCATACGTTTTAGAATGTAATTTTATGCCGGGTTTTTAAAAAAAAGAAATCCTCTGTTCTCTTTTCTCTTTGTCTTTTCTGTTTGTTTTTTTTCTTCCTGTTCTTTTCTCAGCATGAAGAGAGAGTTCTGAAGAAGATCCGCCGAAAGATCCGGAACAAGCAGTCAGCCCAGGAGAGTCGGAAGAAGAAGAGGGAGTACGTGGATAGCCTGGAGGGGAGGTAGGAACCAATCACAGGGGTTCGCACATCCGCCCCAACATCCTGCTTTAACTGAAACCTGACAGGAATAGATGAATAACGTGAATAACGCCTGCAATGAACAAAGCAATGAACTTTGTCTGGCCTGCCTTTAAAGTTTGGTTCAACTTCAGAGGGAAGCGAGATATAAATTGTTTTGTTCGTTCGTGGATCGTCTGACATCGTACTGTACTGTAATTGTAGAATCTGCATTCACAAGCTGTTACAATGGTATTTCCATTCAGTAGAGCAGGTTTCCAACGTTCAAATGAACTCAGTTGCCATGCGGAGCATCATCCACTGAGTCATTAAGAGTGATCTTCCCAGTCAGATGAGTTATGCAACAGCTGGAGTCAAGATGAACAGGGAAATGAGTCACAGAGACTGTAGACAGGTGGGAGAGAGAGTGAGAGACAAAGGAGAAGAGATAAAAACAGACAAAGAGCAAAGAGAGAAAGGGACATGAATGAGTTAGAGAAAAACTGAATAAAAAAATAAGTGAATGAAAGTTTTTCAAAGTGGTTGATTGATCTGGTCCCTGGTGATCTCTCTCTCTCTCTCTCTCTCTCTCTCTCTCTCCTTCCTCTGTCAGGATGGCTGCCTGTAGTGCACACAACCTGGAGCTGCAGAGGAAAGTCTACCAGATGGAGGAAAATAACACGTAAGACTCTCACACTTCTCTCTCTCTTATCTATCGACCTTCCCAAATGTGTTGTTTACATAAAACAGTGAAGCAGGCCTGCACAGACAGGGTCCCCCTCCTTTACTCCTTCCCTTCCCTGGTTACTTACATCTTTTCCTCTGTCTGTCTGTAGTTCTCTATTGGAGCAGCTGGGCAGGTTACAGACTCTGCTCCCTAATGGCTCCAGCAAGACAGCCCAAACAGGAACCTGTCTCCTGGTGAGATATATAGACAGAGAATATACCCTGTATCACTGAAAATGTGTGTGTGTGTGTGTGTGCGCGTGTGTGTATGTGTGTGCTTCTGTGTGTGTCTGTGTGTGTGTGTGTGTGTGTGTGTGTGTGTGTGTGTGTGTGTGTGTAAGCATTTGTGTGTGTGTGTGTGTGTGTGTGTGTGTGTGTGTGTGTGTGTGTGTGTGTGTGTGTAATGAGAACATTCAAAGAACGTATCAAAGTGCATACATCACAGTGTCTTCAAATAAATAATATACTATATAATAGATACAGTATTACTGATTATATCCCAGAGACACGTGTGTAGGTCAGATATTGATGTGTGCACTGTGACGTCTATTAACACACCTACTGTAGCATGCAAAACATTTTCTTTTGAAGCTAGCATGCCAAGAATGCTCTTTGAAGCTGTAGCCTATTCTTACCAAAAAAATCGTAAATATCTCACTAATTCTGTCTTAGTAGAGAAAACCAGATAATGTACAAAGGGAATATAGATGAGATCTTAGTGAAATATTCAACTACCCTTCTGGTTCACTGGTGCGTTTTGACCTCCCCTGTCATTGAGTACACAGTCCTTGTCCCAGATTCATAGAGTAATAGAGGAACCATGGTGATATGGGTCCATTCATTATGAGAAGAGTTCACTCTCTGTATTCATAGTTTCACTTCTTTTACAGTTTAGACATTACGTCTGATAGCAGATCTCTTTCTCTGTCTTTCTTTCTTTCTTTCTCCAGGTTCTGCTCCTCTCCTTGTCTCTCCTCCTCTCCCCTAGTCTACAGCCTGACCCCTACAGCCAGGTCAGCCAGGTCAGCCAGGTTAGCCAGGGAGAATTCGGCGAGGCCACAGGTTAGTGCTTCTACTGTTACACACACGCACGCACGCACAAACATATACACACACACATTCACACATACACAGGCACACAGACACAGACACACACACACACACACACACACACACACACACACACACACACACACACACACCTTCTATTCTATTACTTATCATTAGTTTGTTTGATGTAGCTCAGCTATGCAGCTCATCCCTCTCTCTCCCATCTACGTCCTTCCCAGTGCGGTCCCGTTCCCTGCTCTCAGTGGAAGACACAGAGACACCTCCACCAGCAGTGCTCTCCATGGCCAGGGGAGTGGAGGCCCTGTCAAGCCTGCTGGAGAAGCTCCGTTTTAGACCAGAATACACCGACACAGAAGCCCTGACCAACCACTACCATGAACACAACCACAATCACCGTCTCTGACCAGTGAACACATTGACCTCCGACCATAACCACACACACACACACACACACACACACACACACAAAACCTCTACTCAACTAAAACCACAACCATAACTAAACTAGATCCTATCCTCAACCGTAACACAACCACAACTGCCGTCTGAGAACAAACATGGACACATGAGTTCCAGCTTGTTTCAACCCAGTGCAAAGAAACACACCTGAGTCTACTGAATGAACTTCTAATCAAGAACTTGACTCATCAAATATGTACTAATCAAGAACTTGATTCGTTGTATCAGGTTTTCTCATGCTGGGCTGGAACAAAACCCTGGACATCATTTCGCTCCCAAGGACCTGCCTTCGAAAAGCATATACTGCTTATTGTTTTTTTGTTGATCTCACTGTCAGGAAACTGAGCCTCTGAACCCCAATAAGGGGTCATGTATTATATTGATGATGTATTATACTGATTTATTATACGATGACGCTACTGACCAATACAGGGTGTATAGTCATTCACTTACTTTACTTTCTTATTTAAGTTTCATTTTCATGTCTGAAAACTCAATAAAGTTTCATTTTGAAGAGTTGCCTGTGGCGTGAACAGTATTTGCAGTTGAAATAGAATTTGTTTCAAAGTACTTTTTTGTTGGATATCATTTCTTTATAATCTTGTTATTCATGACCTCAGTGCAAGTTGTTCATCAGTCATCAGACAGTAAATCAATGAGAATACAACACCAAGGGACACAGTAAATCCATATTCATTTTTGTGCGTATGCTCACCCAAGGGGAGGCAAGTTCCTCATTTCATTCCAAGCACCACAATGAGCCCGTCCTCTGATTTCTACCTCCACCAGCACAGCCTAATTTCACACTTAGTTTCTTTCACACTTGTTGTCTTGGTTAGCCCGCCACACCCAATTGCATTCAAACCCGCTCAGGCTTGAGTAGTGAAGGGTAAAAGAACAGTGCTTTCCGTGAGTTCATTGGAAAATATTTGAATGCAGGTTTTTTTTTACTAAAGGCTCTTTGCCGTATGGAGCAGGCAGGTGTTTGAATGTCTGAGGCTGGATTTGTTTGGAAATCATGGTTGTGATTTGCCTGCTTAAAATCAATATGGTTGATTTGGGTATACACCAGGTAAATCCCAACAGCCTAAAGTGGGGTCCTCTCCTCCTTTCCTCTCCTTCATCTGCACTGAATGGACAGGATGGGTGGCAAGAGGACTCTGCGTTCACTTGTCCTGTTCTTTCACATCAGTACCGATGGAGGAGAGGAGACGGGGAGAGGGCGCCACATTAGACTATTAGAACGCAGCCTTTACTATAGGTATCCTTCCTCAAGGTTTTCTCATGATAAGAGCCAGCCTGAGCTCAGGTAGGGTAAGACTACCAGCAGTTAGGTCGTCAACAGTGATGATATCACACTGAGAGACCACAACAAAACCACAGCATGGCCTGGGGAGAAAATACAGTGTCATATAAAATGATCTTGATGAATACATGAAGAACACTCCCTCTGTTCAGGTGCCCTATTCAGCCTTGGTTCTGAGCGGTTTTACATGGCTGGAGACATTTGACTGAAAGGCAGAGAGGAGATTTACCTAATGGGGACAATAGAGGACAAGGTAGTGACCCATAGGGTGGGGGGGGGGGGGGGGGGGAGTGAGCAAAAGAGGAGCGGTAGCAGAGGAGTGTTCCACTGAATACTGTGCATCAGACTGGGCGTACAGGTAAGGTATGGAAGCCCTCTGATTGTTGGCCTCGGAGTACAGGTGAGCTGAGGCAGCATTCTCATTGGCTGGGTGTGGTGTCTTGGTGTGGTGAGGAACCATTTGGATTGGTGAGAAGGGCCAGGTAGAGGGTAGACATATGAGCAACTACAGGGTCATCTCCGCTCTACTCCACACTGACTGAACACTGAGACACCATGCAGAGGAAGAGCAACATCGCCAGTCTCCTCCTCATCCTCATCCCTGTTCTGTGTGCTGTCGCCGCCAGTCAACGTAAAGTGTACAAATTTGTATGGCGATTCAAGACTTGGGATAAAGCTCAGGATTACTGCAGAAAGAAATACATTGATCTAGCCTTTATCAGCAACAAGGAGGAAGCAAAGAAGGTTGCTGATCGTGTTGCTGCTATTGCTGCTGGAGATTCGCGGGACATAGGTCACGTATGGATCGGTCTGCACCGAGACATCGAAACTCCACAGGTGTGGAAGTGGTCAGGAGAGGAGGTCTCAGAATTTAGTTGTTGGGAAGAGGGACACCCAAACATGGGATATAACCAATCAGCCTGCATGACTGTGTGGGCCAGAAATCATACATGGTACGATAGGCAATGCACAGAAAGACATTACTTCATCTGCTATAAACATGTATTCCAAATTAAGTTGGTGAAGGAGAACAAGACGTGGGTGGAGGCTTTGTTGCACTGCAGGGATCAGCACGTTGACCTTCCCAGTCTGCTCTCTCCGGAGGAAGACACAGATGTAAGGTTGGCCACATCATGTGGTAACACTTTATTTCAGTCGTGCTTCAGATGGTGTTTGTCTGATAGTTCCCTGGTGCTAAATGTATAACAGGTGGTACTTTCTAGTCCTTACCTAGAATAGTCCAACACAATTAGTCCAACTACACTGAGCAATCTTTCTGTAAATACCATGTGAATTGCAGAATTTAAGATAAAGCATAACCTAGTATCATTATTGTATCATTATAAGTCAGTGGTAAAAACATCACTATAACTGATTTGATCATACTAACTGGTTAGTGAGATACTCTCAGAGATGTGAGCCTCTTTTGAGGGAAGTGGAACAGTTATTTTTTTTCATATCAGCAAAAAAGCAGAAATTCAGCCAACCTTTCATGCATCACTTTGAGTAACCTCTGCCTTGATCGTGGCTTGTTGGCTAATATGATGAATGATTGACACTCAACGTGAGACGGTCAATACTAACTCACAGATACATTCAAATACTGGATGGTCCTATTCTCCCAGAAAGCATAAAGCATATTCTCACAGAAAAATATTTGACGTTAGAACGAAGAAAACAACTTTGCTAAAACTGAAATATATTATATGTTTTAACACAACAACAAGAAGATTCAACATCATGTGTATAATTAAAGACAGCAGTGTGGATAATCATGCCAACCCTACCTCCAGGCCCAGTTTTTGATCCAGAAGGCCCAGACGGATCATGTGTGGACCGGGCTGCGCTTCCTGACCGGGGAGTGGCTTTGGGTGAACGGGAAACCCCTGGGGCACCAGGCCTGGAGCAACGGGCAGCTGCCCCACTGCCCTGCCCTACACCTCCACTGTGGGACTGTGGCCAGAGAGGGTGAATGGGGAATCAGGGACTGTGGGGAGAGAAGGAATTTCCTTTGCTCCACTAAAAAGTAATTGCAGAACAAAAACAAATGTCAACATTTGTGGCCAAATCACCTGAAAGTAACTTCCAAGTGGCTATTTAAACAACTCTGAAGTATGGATTACAGTTTTTAGTGGTCCATTGATTACTTTCAAGAGCCAGAGGCATGACCAGTAATTTAATAACCGGTAATTAACCGTTTATAATAACCGGTAATTAACCGTTATTATCCCCAACTTCCTCCCACTGTACCTGCATTGCACTGATGTGTGTAAACGGGGTGTCCCCGGTAAATCAAGGCTGTTTTCTGACCCATCACAGGCTCCGTCCCCTCAAAGTAAACGCCTACACAGGGAAATTCTGAGCAAATTTAAAATGTAGGGCTATAATTTTATTAGGCTACAGTACATTACTATCTAGTGCATTGAAACAGGATATCACAATATGTAGCGAACTGTGGAATATAGGTGTGTATTCATTTATTTAAAATTCACATCTTTACTTAGACATACTGTACACATGGCGTAACAAGCTTGTTTGTTTGATGTTGTCTGTTATGTTAGTGCAACTTGTTTACCAGTCTTAGATTGGTGAGAATGTCGCACAAAGGGTCAGATTGGGTTACTAAGGGATGATATGAATTGTTTAACAACCCCTTGCAAGTGTTCTCCTTGTCAGAACTATTGAATTAACGAGAACGAAGGTACCAGAGGAACCATCAAACTACAGTCACAGTGGGGCCTCGGAATTCAATAATTGAGCGAGCTGCATTTTTTTTGCGGTGCTTCACTAAGACATTATTGATATGGAAAGAGGAGTGTGAGTAGAATATCAATCCCCTCAGTACCTCTGCGGAGAGAAAAAAAAGCAATGTATCTATAAAACACAAGAGATCGCGGTAGGCAGGGAAGAATGCCCAGGGATTACAGATGAAATGGAGCTACCTAGTTTAATCTGGTGCAATGACATGTTGTACATGGTTCATGACAAATAACTGAATAGATATATGGATATAGGGGCTTCACAGCTCAGCCTTTCTGATAACTGTTATTCTACTGGGCTCAAAGCTTTTATTCAATCATTTATCTATCAAGTCAGGTAAGTAAATCATTGAGAAAGAATTTTCGTCCACAATAACAATCTTGATTGTTGATGAGTCACAACGTGAATGATTGAAAATACACTAGACATGATGATTGAAGGTCTCTATTCCTTCTGAGGGTTCAAATCCCTGTTATTGTAGGGCTGAGGTGGAGACGGCTGTTAAAGTTGCCAGGCAGAGATTGTAGTGTTTTGCCTCTCTATAGCAGAGCAGATGCATTCATGGAAAAGAGATGTTTGTCTCCAGTTTTAATCTGGATGGCAAACAGGGCTGTAACATGTTTATTTTGTTGCGTGTTTAGTGAGCGTTCATGCAACAACGCACCAGACAGGTAGGCAAATAGTATGTGGTATGCGATATGTGAATATGTGATGTTTAATTCCTGTGATTGGTATCTGGGATGCTTGGTCTTGGAGATCTGACAAATGTTGCCCTGTGTCCATTGTTTGACCCATAAAACTGTTTAACTTATTTTTAATATTGTGTATGAACAATTAAATCATTGTGAAAGAAACTATTCTAAGTCCATTTGAGTTTTGTTCTGTCTTAACAAGGTTCACAGCTCTTGCCTATCAGTTTAATGAGATTTCTTTTAACACAGGAAATTAAATCCAAATTCATTTTAGAGTATCAATGACCAGCAAAGATAGATGAAGATACTGCATCTAAATATAGATCATAGTCTACTCGCTATTATACAGAGTATAATTAGAATGGATAAAACAACACAAAGTCTGCAATCCCTGTCCTGGTCCAATCAAGATCAAATTGCTGCATATAGAACACTAATTTGGATTCTATGATAACCAAAACAGTGGCTGATTGATAAATTATGAATATAATACAGAGATGCTCAACGCCAGACAGTGTTAGACAGTTTTGATATCTCCCTGGAAAACAAATCCTCAATTAAGACCAGTGATTGGATTGGAGTGTACACTCAGCAGTTGCTGATTGAGAGTGAAGTGTGAAACGTCAAGAACTGTAGAAAATCTGCAGAAAATCAACAGCTCTGCCGACACAGGAGTTGAGGACCCTTGTTATAATGAGTGAGTGGGTTCCTCTAGCTGCGTTATGCCGGGGGCCTTCCCTCTATGTGACATGAGCACGGTGAGATGAGAATATTTCTCCTCAGATTGAGAAGGCTCAAGGAGGTTGGACTGTGATCATGATTAGCTTCTGACCCCCAGCTACAGAGCAGAGGAGCAGAAGGACGTCTTCTATCGGAGTGCTGCTCCCATCTCCTAGTAAACACAGACGGAGGCATGATGGAGAGGTGCTCTCCACGTGTCCCTACAGTACCTGCCCATCTGCCTCTCTCTATCTCTGTCTCTCTCTCTCTCACACACACACACACACACACACACACACACACACACACACACACACACACACACACTCCCCCTTATTCTTATCTCTCCCTCCCTCATCCCCTTTCTGACACATGCAGCTATTTGACTAATTAGAGACTTAACAAGTTCAAAACACCAGCCTCTCCTCTGATCTCTCAGGCAAGAGGTTAATGCTCTCTCCCCTCCTCCCCTGAAAATGTCTTTGTGCCTGTCAGATCCATAACTTCCTGGCATCAACACAAACACTGACCCAGATTCAAATGCAAATTTAAGACACAGGCTTAGAGAGAGAGAGAGAGAGAGAGAGAGAGAGAGAGAGAGAGAGCCACACACACACACACACACTATTAACTTTGAGTCTCAATTGATATTCTGCTGGTGTGCGCACTTATAACGTACACACATTGGAAGGTCAGCACGACCTTTCTCCGTCATCAGCCTAAAGTTAACCTGGGCGTTGATCCCCATGACGTCAATATCATAAAGACATTTAAACACACACCAAAAAGTTCATTTTAGATAAATGAATTTCAATTTAATTCGGAAGGAATTTCATACACATATGTACGTGTGCACACTGCAAATGTACATTTGCCGAGATTAGCCTATCACAACGGACTATCTGACTGAATAGCTGACATACTTTTCATTAGGCTACATACTTTTTATGAATGAAAGAATATAGTTTTTCACCCACACCCGAATATTCATCATATCATCCGAATATATATGCACGAGATTCACCCATCAAAAGAATATACATGCACGAGATGAACGATGGCATCAGCATTGTGAGAGCGCTCGCGCACATCATCATCAGCATGTATAAAATGCGAATTGAATGCGCACAGAAATCATTCGGACAAGGGACGCTCTTTGGTGACGACAATTGGTGACACCCCGGCACAAGGCGCACTGTAGCCTATGCCTTTACAAAACGATTTAACCATTACTTTTTACTTTTGGCTGAGATTGCAAGCTTTTTCACGTCACTTTTTCCTCTGAGAGTTTGGCTGAATGAAGAACCAGTAAGATCAAGACAATTAAGGCGCATTGGAAACCTTTACGGCGGGTTACGAAAGAAAGTCATTATTCACCCCACACTAATTATCGAAAAACAGACAGAGAAGGTATGGCTTGACAAGAAACGTTCACTGTGACTGACAACATCGACAGCGACAGTCTCACCGTTTTTTCTTTGGAGTGTTTTGTTGAATGGGAGAGAGCCACCATGCAGACCAACAGCAGTAACATGCTTCTCCTAGGTTTGAGTGTGTGTGGAGGGAATCAGGACGACAGTGATAGCGCAGACCAGGCTAACCACACCGTGGGAACTCTTCACAACCTCTCTCTGAACTGTTGGCTCCATCTTCTCTCCAGGGAGTCCGCTCTGGAACCGTATGGGGAAAGCGCAAACTTGGCGGTGCGTGTTTTTGGTCAAAGTAATTTAAATAATTTGAGATAGAAGTTGCCCCACATGAGGTCTTGCTGAAGATTGTCAATATTGATAACACGGATCCAGGATGTGATTACCACACCCTTTAATCTGTATTTATCCCAAAAATTGTTTTAACATATCTGACCTTGTATTGGTTATAGGGACCACTTCCATCTACAACTAAGTTTAAAGAACCCTTTTTTTTAACCAAGGAGTCAAGATCTGATCAAAATGTAGTTTGAATCCATAATACATTAACTTTTTGGAGCAGCATTGCAGGGTAGTGGAATTCTTTTAGTTTAGTTCTTTTTTATATATTTCTTTTCCGGGCATTTCTGCTTTTATTGGGATAGAGACAGTAGAGATTGACAGGAAGGATGACATGCAAGATAGCTCGAGGGTCGGAATCGAACTAGGAACCTTGCGATTACGTGGTAAGCGCATTAGTGTGCTACGCCACTAAGCGTCCCTTTTAGTTGTTCTGTACTATACCTTCACCAGAACGCATTTCAGATGTGTGAACAGTTAAAGGGGCAATCTGGGATTTGCATCTATGTTTTTTTTTACTTTTAAATGAATGGTATATAGCCATTGATTCTTGAAGAATATCACTTAAAGATATCTCGTGAGCTTAGTTCAACTGTCTGACCCCATCAGAACCCAACATATGAGCTTGTTTTACTCCATTGTTTGTAAACAAACACTTTATTGCTTCAAAACGCCGTTAAAACATTTTAATCTCCTGGATGGTCAGTCATGGCCATGATCATCCATAGCTCTGTTTATGCATTTGAGAGTGATAACATATCTCTAGCTGAAAGTGTCTGGGAGAGCGCTTTGTTATTGTTTGAATCCCAGATAGCCCCTTTATCAGATGGGTGCAAAATTGGGACAGCTTAACAGAGTTTGATTCAAATGTCTCTAAATCATTAATGTGAATCTAAATTGTTGCTTTATTGAGTGCTTTACATGCAAAACACTCAAAGCAATTGAGGTGACTCCAAATAGATGCAATGACTTCCTGCCATCCTATTTGTCCTATGTATATTATGGGACTGGTGAACTGCAATGCACTTGAAAGTGTGCACTTATTGAATGTGTACTTATTGCACAGCAGTTGACTGTACTCTGTTTGCTTTTCCAGGTGCGTGTGGTCATCGCGCTGGTCTACCTGGTGGTGTGTGCGCTGGGCCTTGTGGGTAACCTCCTGGCTCTGTTCCTTCTCCATTCCCGCCACCGGGGGCACCACTCCAGCATTGACTGCTTTGTTATGAGCCTGGCACTGACGGACCTCCAGTTTGTTCTCACTCTGCCGTTCTGGGCCGTGGACACGGCGCTGGACTTCCGCTGGCCTTTCGGCAGAGTGATGTGTAAGATCGTCAGCTCAGTCACCACCATGAACATGTACGCCAGCGTCTACTTCCTGACGGCCATGAGTGTGGCACGCTACCGCTCCCTCGCCTCGTCACTACGGATGGGTAGTCCCAAAGTGGCTGCCATTCGCGCCAAGTGGGCCAGTTTGACAATTTGGGTGGTGTCGCTGGTGGCCACGTTGCCCCACGCAGTGTACTCCACCACCGCCCAGGTTTGTTTTCTTTCATTCATATTTTAATAATAATTTAAAAGGGATATGAAGTTGTTCCCTCTTTAAATTTCCCTACCATGTGAATGAAAGACATTTGAAGCTATCGAGGTTAAATATAAAGTCACAGACTTATTTCCATTGTGGTGATTGTGATGTTTTCAGGTGACTGCAGATGACGAACTGTGCCTGGTCCGGTTCTCTAGTTCTGATTCGGACCGCTGGGACCCCCAGTTTCTTCTGGGCCTCTACCAGACGCAGAAGGTGCTGCTGGGATTTGTAGTCCCCCTGGTTGTGATCAGCGTGTGTTACCTCCTCCTCCTACGGTTTGTCCTGAACCGTCGCACTGTGGGTGGCGTAGTCGGTGGGGCTGTTAGGGACAGATCAGAGGGCGAGAAATGCCGCCACCGGCGCCGGTCCAAAGTCACCCGCTCTGTCACCATTGTGGTCCTGTCCTTCTTCTTCTGCTGGCTGCCCAACCAGGCGCTGACTCTGTGGGGTGTGTTGATCAAATTCGACCTGGTGCCCTTCAGTAAGGCCTTCTATAACGCCCAGGCCTATGCCTTCCCTCTCACTGTCTGTCTGGCTCACACCAACAGCTGCCTCAACCCAGTGCTGTACTGTCTGACCCGTCAGGAGTACCGGGCGGGACTGAAGGAGCTTCTGCTCAGAGCCTCTCTCTCCATCCGGAATGTTCTCACCCGGGCTCTGAGGGGGAGGAGGGTGGAGGGGACACCACCCGGCATGGCTGCTATTCACAAGGACATCAATGTGTGACATTCTGTACACAGAGAGCTCTCCTCAAAGCTAAGGACAATAAAACAAATGTAAATACACACAGATATTATTATTTTTTTCCCTATAGGGTAGTCTATGACATGGACACTAACAAGAAGTACAGTATGTGCAAATTAGGTTTATTTAATGGATCTACAAATGAACATTGAAATGACTGCAGTGTTTCTCTTTGTTTCCAGCATGTTAGTTTTATGTAGGCTATTCTGGAAATTGTAAAAAATAAATAAATAAATAAATAAATATATATATATATGATATGTGCTCTAAATATTCAATGGATTCTATAGATATACAGATCAGAAGTTGTTGCGTCTGTGTGCTAAAATCTGAAAAGTGCTGTCAAATGGTGAGATTCATAGGCAAGCAATAGGAAACCCGCAATTGGGTTTCTGGGATACGATTGCTCTGCCAGCCTGTTATTACAAATGATAATCCATGAGTCATAATTCACAGTGATCTTTATACTTGAGTATGAGACACAGAGACTACTCTGCAATTATCAAGGGATAACAGCTCCTCAAACATAAGAAGGTGGTCCAGGCTAAATCAAGGTCTAACTTCTCTAGGAAGACAATCCTCCTGCAATCAAGTCCCATATTATAAACAAACAGCACGAAGGCTGATTAGAGGGTGAACTGTTTCCTTGTACCTGAGAGACCCTCATCAAGTGGTTGCTATACGTTGGAGTTATCCAACCCCTCATACAATGTAAAGCGCATCATATAATCATCATTCTCATTACTATTCCAATTTGATTCAGTGCATTTATCAGCTCTTTTTGGAATTAAAATGTTGTATCATTTCAATGTAAATGTATCTTTTAAAAGTTTTAGCCATCAAAGCAAAACCTCAACATACGAAGTTACTGAGGAGGTCAATCTCAACTGACAATATTATGTAAATACATGTACGGCTGCTAGGTCCTACAGAGGACTCAACTATCACTGTGAAGCAGTGACCTGGTTCTTTCATGAATCTACTATAAAAACCAATGACATGTCGCCCTTTTTACCTCACATACTAATTCACTATTAGCACTCAGCAGAATACTAGTAACTAATTGAAATATAAGTATTGGGACGTCTGTTTGTGTAGTCTACCTGTTTGTCTGCGCATTCAATGCTTCATGTATGTAAAGAACTGTGGATGTATGTAAATGCTAAATAAAATAAAAAGTGCCAAACGGTTTGTTCTGAATGTTAGAGCTTTAGGATGGTATATAAATGACATAGAAATTCTGAATTTCAAACAGTATACCCCCCTATTCTATCCAAGGCTGTGCTGTAGACCACACTTCAGGAACAGCGCAGTTAAACGTTAAATGCAGTTGCAGACAGAGCCCATTCATTCATGCAACAGTGTGGAAATCACAAAGAGCAGGAAATTGAGAACGAGGCGTAATGGCAGTTTGACTCAATTGCCCTTTTACAACCTTTCATCCAGGATAACCATCTCCCTGTGTCTACAGACAGGGCCCGCATGTAAACAAAACAACACACACACTCCATCACATGCTCCTTCCATTGTGTAGAACAGCTCACCACACCAGTCCTAATTACCATTTAGATAGCATCTAGTCAGCACCAGCCTTCATTTCTCACATGATGTCTGTGTTCTTCCTCACCTGATGCTGGGAGGGACCGAGTCACAAACCTCATCCACAGTCCCAGGGAAATCACACAGAACCTCATCCACAGTCCCAGGGAAATCACACAGAACCTCATCCACAGTCCCAGGGAAATCACACAGAACCGGGAAACAGGGAAACAGTGACAAGCAGATTTGATTCTAAACAGCAGCATTTGTTTTCCATGGCATTATCTCTAACAACCTGCACAGGGTACTTGTCACTTTCTAGCGAGCTGAGTTATCAAACAACTCTCAACAAGACTCAATTGTAACATTACAGTGCTCATGTCTGTACCTTGCCTCAGGGTTTGCTTATAGTTGTATTCAAAAAGTCAAGGAGGGTTTATTGTCATGTATTCTGCGAGAAGAGCAGTGAAACGCTTGTGAAATTTCTAAGGTGTCTAGATAGTGACTTGGATGGATGGCTTTATGATCAACTCCCAATGTGTGTGTGTGTGTGCGTGCGTGTGGATGAGTCTGTTCAGCGAAACCTCTCACAAAGGATTGTGATTGATGATACCCACTGGTCTCTCAGACATGAAGGCTCTTTATTGGACTATTTTCAAAATAATGTGTCAATTCCCACTTGGTGACAGCCTACGGTTGTGTCAAGAACCATTTTTACATTCATTTGGAGAACCGCAAGAATACAAGAACACTCAGATGCCTTTAGAAGAGCCACTGCACAAAAACCATTTGAAACTCGCTGGTTCAACACACAACTGTGCCCCACTTCCTGATCACAGTCTGGTCACGGTAGTCTCCACCCATCCATTTTATTCTGAAATTGCCTCAATCTCAGGGATGTTTTCACAGAAAACAGCGAGTGGCCTTTGACAGGTACAACTACCTGTTATTCCATCTGTTTCCAAATGCATTCATCTTGTGGCACAAGGGCGTTCTCGAG
The DNA here is from genome assembly GCF_951799395.1 of Argentina silus. NCBI lineage: Eukaryota > Metazoa > Chordata > Actinopteri > Argentiniformes > Argentinidae > Argentina > Argentina silus. The sequence continues at coordinate 7,637,020 of NC_139672.1, read as the reverse complement.
GAAAAACAGCCTGCTCAGGAGGAAAAACCACTGCCATGAAGACAGCACATCAAAGAGTGTTACTGGGTACGAAAACAATCCACAGAGGGAGGTTGTATCAGGACAGAATCTGTATTTGAAAATTAACGCAAGCAGCTTGGCTGCGTAGAAATGAAGTGAGCTCATTAAGTAGGCTTATTAGGCTAATTATGTTCTGATGAGGATGAGAGTGAGTGCCCACAGCAGCTAGCCTAATGCTTCTGTAGCTGTCCATTCAAGACCACTGTAGGTGACCAAAACTTCAGCACCATGGACAGCTCTCCCTTCCTAATACCGGCAAAACCAGCAGTCGCTCACTCGCTCACTCAGAGGTCACTATGTCATATTGATTTCAAACTAACTTCATAGTGTTGCCACCTGTGACTAATTTCAATGACATATTCATCACATCTAATAACATCTGAGGGAGACACAGCTGGTCGGAGCAACATTTGAGCAGAACAGATTTCAATGTTCACTGACATGTCGTCATTATGGGAATAAATGATGTGAAAATGACAAAAACTAAAAACTCTCCATGTTTTTTCCACTGCAATAACAATGCTCATCTCGATGACACCACCATCGAACTTGACGGCCACCAACTGAATTACAGGTGTCTAAAAGCCCCAAATGGCTCCATAAAACTGCCTGGAGCCATGTTGTAAACAACCACTCAGACATCGCTGCTCTGAACCATAGCTTCGAAACGACAACACCTGCTACTAGGAGGTAACCATGGCAATGTCCCATATTCACTAGCTGGAAACAGTCTGTCTCACTTTAAATAATGCAATCCACAATGAGATGCACAGCTTTTAATCATGTTTCCTGGACTAGACTCCTGTATGTATAGAGGAGAGTGCACTCACAGCTGTGACCCACGAACACCATTACATTTACATTTTTTCCATTTAGCAGACGCTTTTATAAACAAGGAGACAACCACTGGAGTGAGAGAGAGAGAGAGAGAGAGAGAGATAGGGATGGATAGACATAGGGAGGGATATACCTATACCTATATATATATATATATATATATATATAGAGAGAGAGAGACAGAGACAGACATATATAGGGATGGATATATATATATAGAGAGAGAGAGAGAGAGAGAGAGAGAGAGAGAGAGAGAGAGAGAGAGAGAGCACTGACCATCAGCTCTCCTGCTCTAGTAGAAGACCACCCGATAGAAAGTATTTACTATGCGTCACGATTTCCACTACTTCCACTAACCCCCCTGTGATCCTGTGATTGAGTGAATCAGGCCCAATACATTATCCCTCTCAGTCAAGGGTGGAGAGGAGAGCCAGTACAGTCGCCCAGCGCCTTAACCCCTGGCTGGCCGTACATATTCAGTACCATTGTACTGAATATGTACTTCACAGTTCTATTCCTGTTGAACTGTGGTACTCATGGTCATACTCTCTTTGCTTGTGCATACAGTATGGCCCTGTGCATACATAATGAGGCTGATGTGGTCAAGGATGTGGCATTACATATGCATGATATGATTATGAGTGAGATTGTCTCACTGGCCTTGAGGCGTAGCTGCAGTCGTATTTGCATTTTAATTAGTTCATCTGTTGTGCAAACATGACACAACGAATACAAACTAGCCTATGACTCAAAGTTTGTTTGCTCCCGTAACGCTGCTGATGGCACTGTCAAAGAACAACACAACACCTGACTCCTACAGATGTGTGCTCATGAATTCTACCGAGAGGGTTTATCATCGTTTTGTATTTACTTACGAGATGCCTGAGACCGATTACGTCAAATTAATTCCAGGTTGTTTACGGGGGATGACAATTGGGGACGTCAACAAAGGAGTCACGTGTAGATCCTGTCCTGTAGAAACTACAAAGTGAGTCCTATAACAACTTGTTACCAAGTCTTATTTACTATTCTATATAGTCCCTTTCACTATCAGTAACCACTGCAAGGGCATACATCTGCATGAACAACTGAATATCAGTTAGAATCAATGATGAGCTGTTAGGGATGACTCGGAAGCAACTGGAAGAGCATTGACTGAAATTTACTGAGAGAGAGAGAGAGAGAGAGAGGAACAGCTGTCATCATCTGTTCTGGCGTCACGGTACAGGTGAACTATTTTGTATGTATGTATTCTTGTCCTATGTAGGCCATCATCTCCTGTGACACGCTGTTGAACCCACTCTGGTTCAATTATATGGGGATGTCAATCATCTCCAGGTCAAGTCATAGAACATGACAGAAGCAATTGTGCATGACAGTAGCTCCCTCCTATTAGGCAATTTGTCTTTTTTTGGGTCACAATGACAATTTCGTTGTAATTTTTTTTCCCTCTCTCTGGAGAGGTTTCACAACAAAGGCAGAGAGAATAGAAGAGGGGGATGAGGGGACAGGAGCGGTACATAACGAGCCATACGGTAATCATCATAATGATGAGAGGCAGGACAGAGCGTTCCGAGCTGTAATCATCCCAGTGTCCTAAGCCCCAACGCCTGACCAATGAGTTGGAAAAGAGAGCCAAAATAAGATCTTGTTCTTTTCTATCTTTATACAGCGCCTGTTCTTGGACTCCGGCCCATCCATTAACAGTGTTGACGAATTCTGAACACGCTCAGATACACAAAAACAGGAAGGAAGGACAAAAAAACAGGAAGGGAGGAGAGAAGGAAGGCAGGAAGAGCAGAAAGATAGAAGAAAGGAGGGTAGGGGTGAAGGAAAGATGGAAGGAAGGAAGGAAGGAAGGAAAGAAGGAAGGAAGGAAGGAAAGAAGAAAAGATGGAAGGAAGATTTGTTTCAAATCAGTACAGTTGGCAGAGAGGTGAGGAGAGGAAGCCAATTGTGAGACACACTGACATGGCTGTGGACTTTATGGTCTAATCAAAGGCTCTTCTCTGGTCTAATCTAGAAGTGAGACAGGTAAGAGGATCTCAGCAGTTGAGACTGCATCCCAACCCTTGCCGTGGAGAGAGAAGAGGCATCACAGATTGGTGTCGAAGAGCCTGGGAGCACGGATCCCATTACGTTATCTGCAGACCAATTCCCATGATATATCAAGACAGCTAGCGCCTTAAAAGCAGAGTATCGCAGAGTATTCCAGAGCTTCAAGCCGCCCTCGCATGGACGACGTGTCTGTACACTTTTTACTAGACGATAGCATTTGAGGTCCCAGGGACATGCTTGTCAAGTGGCGTTCTGGGACAGTGATTTGTTTTGATTGGCTAAGAAAAATACACCAGCACCTGAGGCCTCTCTCTACCACCTCACCCTGTACTCCACGCATGGGATGTGGTCTGTGTCTTTCTCTCCTCTGCTTTCCTTTCTCATTTCTCCAGAGGCCAGATGGCTGTGGTATGGATGGAGCATGCCAACCAGACAGTTGCAAACAGGCTCATTGTAATTCCATGTGAAGCACTTCAGCTGGCAAATTGAAATGGGGAAAAAGGGGTTTTAACTATATTTCTCTCACTTGGAATAGAATCCTGTGTCTTCGATTTTGTTATGACAATAAGCTTATCTCATTGAAGCGCACAGGCTCCAAAACAGCAGACACACACTCAAAACACATGGAATGGCACAAGCAAAGCCCACCAATAGATTCAGTGTTTATTGCCAAAATATCTGTAAAAAAACAAAACAACAAAAAACCTGGTTGCAATAATAAACGATAGGATTATTCTAAAAGAAAATGTGTTCAAGGGAAAATGGGACAGAGAGTCTGGCAGTGATGGAGAGTGTGTCAAGAAGTTGTCATCTAAACCGATCCAGACAAGCGACAGGTGGAAGAGAACATGAGGAGCGGAACATTCTAGAAAATCATCGTATGACGACTGACAAAAATGACAAAGGGTTTTAAAACAAAACCATGGTTTGAACCGGGTGTGTCAGTTGTAGAGCAAAACCGAGGTTCCTTTCAGAACATTTGACAACGTGTTACCCTCTTCGTAAACGTAAAAAGAGTCATGATGTGGCTCTTCGGCGATGAGACGATACCGAATGTGTGTCTCATCCCCATCTCACCATGTCAAGTGATCTGTTTGTGATTGGCAGATTTGGGTGCCCTTGATCCGACTTCAGGTGATTGCAGGTATGCAAGTAAAATTGCCAAAACGTACTCTCTCTCTCTCACTCTTTCTCTGAAGGTAGACTAAAAGGTGTGGGGGGGGGGGGGGGGTATTTTTAGACTACTTGAGTGAGGAGGGGGTTGTGGGGTGGGGTAGCGGTGGTGTGTTTCATTAGGACACTGTTCGCTCAGTCTTTGCTCTGTGGGGCTCAGGGTGTTTGTGTGTACTCTCATGGGTAGAGGAGGGAGGGGAATTGGACCACTTATTCTGGGCTCCTTCCTCCCTGTCTGGGTTCTGGTTCTCAGGTTGGTCTGAACTAGAGTCAGCTTGACCTTGACGGCCTTTCTTCTCATTCATTTCCAATGGCCTTTCTGTTCGTTCTCTCTTTACTGCAATTATCACCTCCTTCTCCTTCTTCTCCTGCTCCTCTTCTTCTTCCTGCTTTGGTTCTGCTGGTCTTTTCTTCTCCTTCTTCTTGACCTCCCTTTTCACTTCTTTCTTTGCTTTCACATCACATGGAGGTTTCACGTCAGCGCCGGGTTCTGTGGTTGCCGTGGAGCTCTCGCAGATGGTTGGCCCCTCCCACTTTGGAATGTCCAATCCCAGCAGCTCCATAAGCTGGCTCATGACCCCGTCCACGTAACCATGGATACGGAGGTGCGCATGCTTGTCCTGGCAGAGAAACACAATACAGACGTGAGATGCACAAGTGATGCACAAGTCTTCAAAGATTGTTCTTCAACCCACTGCTGGGCTGAGACAAAAAATTGCGTGTGTGTGTGTGTGTGTGTGTGTGTGTGTGTGTGTGTGTGTGTGTGTGTGTCTCCTCCTCACGTGTTTGGTGGCTTGCAGGTTGACGATGGCCAACTTGCCCCCGTTGCGCTTGGTGAAGAGTGGCAGGTTTCCGCTGGGCTTGATCTGTAGGGAGGTGCCCAGCGTCAGCGCCAGGTCAGCTTGTCTGGGGAGACAAAGAACCCAAAACTACTGGACCCAGAACACGACCAACACAGCCAATAATACTACGCCCCAAACACAATGACTAGACCATGGGCACATGTTTACAGCCAGATCACACAATGTGGGTATAGAATATGTGTGTGTGTGTGTGTGTGTGTGTGTGTGTGTGTGTGTGTGTGTGTGTGTGTGTGTGTGTGTGTGTGTGAGAGAGAGTGTTTGTGTGTGTAGGATGCTGACAAACCCACTGTGCTACGCATAGCCAGAGAGTAGGAGGCGGGGTCACACACAGGTTAATCATATTTTGAAATACAGGACCAGGACATTTTCATAGGCTGTTAATGGAAACATGTTAATACCATGAATATATAGGTCAATGGCAGAGACATATATAGACCTCCACAACTGTCACCCCCCCCCCTCACCTGCTGGCGTCCTCTGCTCTGTTGAGGTCTCTGTCAGGTAGAGCATCCTCCCAGTCTAGGATGGTACTGATCAGCTTCCCCCTGTCAAATAAATAAAGTTTCAGTCAAACATACACATGCGCGCACACACAGACAGAGAGACACAGACAGACAGACAGACAGAGAGACAGACAGGCGAAGGTCTGGGAAACACCACTCTCTCTCTGTCTCTCCCAACACACACACACACACACACACACACACACACAGACACAGACACAGACACAGACACAGACACAGACACAGACACACACACACACACACACACACACACACACAGACACAGACACAGACACACACACACACAGACAGACAGACACACAGACACACAGACACACAGACACACACACACACACACGTGTGCACTTAATTTATTCATTCCGATCATCTACCAAGTACATCCAGGAGAGTGTGTGTTTAATACCTGCAGGCTCTGAGTCCCCTGGAGCGGACCACGTCACAGTAGCGGCCGGTGGGCTTCAGCCCCATCACGCCGATCACCTTCTCCCTCACGTACTGCCTGGAGAAGCACACACAAGTAATGGGCTTAATTAAAACCATTCCAGGCAGGTTAAATATGGCTGGGATGAATATGACTGCCGTTGTCATGCCAATCGGAGGAGTACAGATCGCAGCCAGATTCGGTTCTTAGTATGCTGGTGGAAGAGGCTGCAATGCTTTGAAGTGCAATGCCCTTGCCGTAGGTAGGTCACGAAGCATGGATGATAGAAGAAGAAGAAGAAGAAGAAGAAGAAGAAGAAGAAAGAAAGAAAAGAAAAAAAAGATCTCTGTTCTTTCTTTTTTTTGATAGAGTGGAGTGAGCAGGTTCTGTTGACAGACCCAATCATTCTCGCATTGTGGAACAAGGGATTGGGAATTCTACACGACACAAAGACAAGAAGAAAAAAAAAGAAAAAAAAAAAAGAAAAAAAAAAGGAATGTGATTTTTTTCAAGGTCGGTCGTGGTCCTTCAAGCGTGCGATAACTTTCTTGCTATGTTTGGATTACGTTTCGTTCCTGCCGGGGTCAGCACCTCGGCGAGCCGTGCACGGGACTTTTTGCTTTGTACTTTTCCGTTTGATGCATTATTGAAGGCCGCTGTATGTACGTTATACTCTCTCTCTTCATGTTATGGTGTGAAGGCTGTACGCATGGAGGAGGAATGGTGGAGGAGGGCTGAAACTCACCTGCCACACTTCTCACACTCCTCCACAAACATGTTCCCATGTAGCTCAGATAACAGGTCCCTGAGAGAGAGAGAGAGAGAGAGAGAATGAGAGAATCTGTTCCCAGTACAATAGCACAAATACACACAGAAAGAGAAGCATTATCTATATTTCACAAAGAGAAAGAGAGAGAGAATGAGAGAGAGAGAGAGAGAGAGAGACAGACAGACAGACAGACAGACAGAGACATTTCTTTCATTGCTTTGCAATTGAAAGCTTTCATTGCTTTGCGATTGAAAGCTCCTCTCATTTTCAACCCTCATTAATTTTGATTCCCCGCCGAATATTCCATCCATTCATGTTCACATATTCATGGGAGGGAGCGGAGCAGAGCAAACCAACCACCACTTTAGTTTAGAACTTCCTTGCTGACTAATTACAATCTGGAGACCACTGCACTCTCTCTCTATGTATGTATGAGTGGACAAGAACGTATTAATATGCTAATGATCCCGTTCTGAAGAGAGGAAGGAGTTCCCATAGAGGGGTGACAGACAGCTGAGAAATGCCTGCCAGAAAATACCACTCATTATTCATGGAACACTAGAAAGGGAATCAGAGAACATCCCAATTCAAACGATATCCAGCGGCGCATGGTGGGCACCGTATGTTGGACTGATTGATTCATCCACGTAGACTCAAGAGTCAGATAGACACAGCTCTAAAACACACCGAATTTATAACATAACCGCCTATCCAACAACGTGGCTTAATCGATGTTGCCGTTGGCAGGCGCTGACTGAGGAAGGCGTTGAATAGATATTCATTACCATCAATGAACCAACATTCCAAAAAGACTACACCCAATATGGCCTCCAAAACTGGTTGATTTGAATGGGAATATATCTGTTCAATGAATTCTAAAAATTCTAGCCAGGGCAGTGTTACCTGGGTGAAGCCAGTGGGGCTGGGTGAAGCCAGGGCTAGTTGGGGCAGTGTTACCTGGGTGAAGCCAGGGCTAGTTGGGGCAGTGTTACCTGGGGAAGCCTGAGCTAGTTGGGGCACTGTTACCTGGGTGAAGCCAGGGCTAGTGGGACACTGTTACCTGGGGAAGCCTGAGCGTACGTGCAGGCCGTCTACGTTCTGGCTGACGAGGTATTTGAGGTAGCCGGCCCTCTGCAGCCCCAGCAGAGCCAGGTGTGTCAGGCTAGGCTGTGCGTCCTCGAACGTGGTGTCAAAGTGGGGGGACTCGCCCCTCTCCTCCATAGTCCACACGCCCTTAGGACCCCTGACAAACAGAGAGACAACAGATATGAGGTTGAGAGGTAGGTCTGCTCACGCACACGCACACGCACACGCACACGCACGCACCCACCCACCCACCCTAGCTAAGGTATTTAAGGTATTTATTAGGGTTATAGGATACTCCACAATATCATATCAGAGACAGGTGTTTGTGACAGACACATTTTATTTAAGAAAGTGTGTGTTTGGGGGGGGGGGGGGCTGGAGGGACTGAAGAAACACTGTGTGAGGTTAATCAAGCGTAAAAACACACGGGAAAGCATCAAACAGACTCGAAAAATAACGTCTTCATTTCCTACTCTCCAAAACAACACGGCTGTGAGGGGGACCACACACTGTGAGCGCTGCTGAGTCCTCGGAGCGAGAGACACGTCTACGTATGCATGCACGAGGCAAGGTGAAACATTCAGTGAATTACCCATCATTCTCCATCATTCTCCATCATTCTCCTCTCTCTGTCTCTCTCTCCCCCCCCGAAACAGCGTAATTTACCAATGACCAGCTCAAAGACTCTCCCTGGCATAAACATTGAGGAATACGTCAGTAACTGCATACGTATCTCTCTGGGAGAGTGGTGACGGGGGGACATAAAAGCCAATGATGTCTGCATATTAGATTTAGGACATGTTATTGTGCCAATGCGTTGTGGGCTATTCAAGGCAACATCTCTCTGACAGCGTCATTTGTGTTAGTGTGTGTGTATGATTCTGTAGGCCCTATCTTCATGACAGACAGGTAGACAGATTACATATTAATTTGATGTCCCCTAGAGGGCTCATTAAATGGGGCAAACAAATGATGACGCAAACAGAGAGAGGGAGAAAATGAGACATGGGGGCAGGCAGAGAGAATGTGACAGATATGGAGACTGACAAAGAGAAGAAATAAAGAAAAATCTAGTATTGTGCCCTACTCTGAACACGACCCAAGTCTAGAGACTACAGTGCTTTCCTGAGGAGCTCTATCGCCCTCCGCTGTTGACACAGTGGTACTGCAGCTCAGCGGAGCAGGATTGTGTTGCGCTACCTTGCTGAGATGTCTGTTGCACTGAACTAACCTTATTCTACATATTGGAATTTCAGGTTCAGTTCAGTATTCTACTAAGATGAGGAAGGGAAGCTTCCTTGGTGTGCTTTTGGTTATATCTCACCTGAAGTCTGGTATGCCTGCAGAGGTACTGATACCTGCTCCAGAGTGGACCACAAAGTACTGAGACTCCTTGACCATCTGAGCCAGAACCTCCACCTTCTCCTTCAACTCCTCTGGACTGTTGAACATCTGGCAGAGAGGGAGAGGGGAGAAGAGGAAGAGAGGGAAGAGCAGAGGAAGAGGGGGTAGGGAGGGAGGGAGAAGACAGGACGTATACATTATGAAAGGCCCATAATATTAGGAAAAACACTACTTGAGAGCCAATGACTGAGCCAGCCCTGTTATGTCTGTGGCTACTTGGCTGGCTTCCATATGTGGTCTAGTTGGATACCATCACCAATAGCTATTATTCACTTTCCATTGTCTCTGCTATGGGCAGCTGAGCATACAACGTTAGCCATCATTAGACCAGGATTGTGTGAACGTTTTTGGCAGTGCCCGTGGAGATAACTAAGGTTTAGGTTAACGTTTAGCGAGAGGATCCCTGAAAGATGTGCTGTTATTGTTGTTACCTAGCAGTAGGCTAATCACTTTAGCTAAGCTGAGTTCTTACCTCGGGGAGCCCGCATACACCTTTGTCTGCATAGGGAGAGAGTCCAGCGGCGTAGTTTACTGACATGACTGGTGCCTCTTTTTTTATAACAAATTTAAACAGAATTAATCTAAATTGCTCTCGAAAACCTTTAGCTCAGATTAAACGTGTTGAGCTGTTGTTGTTTCTTTCAATAACAATCCGCTTGTTTCTCGTCCCATGCTGTTGACGTCACCTACACGCGACTTCATGGAATTCAATCAAACACGCACTGCGGGACATTCACATGAACAGCCATTTGCTGCAATGATTTTCAGAGCAGCATAGCCCTCCTTGGTATAGTAATGGGTTTAGAGTAGAAATTACTTGAAAGTAGGCCTACTGGGAAGAAACAAAACTTTCTTTCAATAAAGATCTTTATTTTTTCATTTTAAATAGGCCAAAAAACCATAAAAAATACATACAGGTAAATAAAATGAAAAAGTGATCGTCCATACAGCCACATGTGCATATCAGTAATGTTGAAACTGTAAACCATCTTTGAAGCCCACCAAGACTATACTACTCGCTATCTTAAATTTATTAATGTATTTCTCATCCTTAAATATCCTGAGAGTTTAAGTTAAATTATGTCCAATTGTAATAAATGAAACATCCAATATTGCTGATACAAAATAAACACACACACCCCTACACACCTGCCTAGATAGTCATGATAGCACCCTCCCACCCTCATCCAGCACACACAAAAATAAATAAGTAAAAACCAAATTGCGGTGGCCATTTTCTTTTTCTTTCTCAGAGGCTCTCTGACTGAAACTGCCACGACATAGTTCAACACAGATACACAATCTTTCTACAAAAACCCCATTGCCCATCAAACCCACTAACCCCATAACAAACATAGACCATTCAAATCATTCTGGAACAAAGATTACAGGCAGAATTTCGAATCAAAGAAGGAGAATAAAACAGCAAAAGCTTGCAAGAGAGCAAATCGTGAAGCTAAACAACCAATACAACATTTTCCCTCCAAACTTCACCATTGTTGGGCCTCTATCAGGCTCCGCAGTGGAGGACCATGAGGATAAATCATCACTGAAGAGAGTCTGTCCAGACGCATGACGATGAGCTGCTTTCAATCACGCTCACTCCACTCTCAAACAACAGAAAACAACACATCAGACCAGGCAGTTATCGCCAGGCCAGAAGATCATAGCCACATGTCGCTGAAATGTTCTCACTGGGTTTGACCCACGGCTCAAGTTCTACGTGATGTCTTCTAGACGCAAATCACTGGCATTTCCATGATTAAATCAAGTCTTTTTTTTTTCCTTTTCTTCTTAGATCGAGCCAGAATGATGAGAGCAAGACAGTGTCTTTAAGGGAAAAAAAGAACAAACGCTTCCAAGATGTCATGACATGCAGAATCGCAGCGTTGAACAGGTGTCTTGCCAAAGATTCAGTTCCCTCGTTCAAACATGGGAGGGAGGAGGGAAGTGAGGCAGAGCCTCCATGTTGGAGATGTAAGCTTAGCTGTTAGCTCAGTGTTGCATCACTCACACACAATAACAGGTTAGGTCCTCTGTCTCCTGTTCAGTCAATGGGAACCTGGTTACTACAGGTGTGGAGACCCAATTACAGGCAGAGAACTGAGGAAGGAAATTAAAAAACTAATACAAGACCGGACTTCATAGGCCTGATTTGGTAAGTGTTCACACCAGTACAAAATCTGCACCTTTCCTCTGCCCAGTTCCAATAAAACCTAGCATGTTGAAACAAAGAGAAAACCAAGGAGAAGAGCATGAATATGGTGTTATGGCGAAGTGATATAACTTCTAAAGTCTCTTCCCTTGTATTCCCTTTTGAAAATAACCAGGTGCCAATTCGAAACTGGAGTAAAAGCTTACCAGGCCCTACCTAAAGTGTGCTTGTATTCTGGTAGGAAACTCATTGATTAAGGAAACGCCATTTGCAGATAGAAAAAGTGAGAGGTTTAAAATCTTCCTTTGTCGAAGTCCCGTCAGGCCCGGCTCTCCTGACAAGAAAGACAGCGTGAGTTGCATGCGTCAGTCCGGTGTGGTGTTGGAGTTCAGACTCGTCACGACTCCTCGGTCCCAGAGTCATCTTCAGCGTAGCAGCAGTCATCTCCATCCTCGTCCTCCAGGTCCTCGTCGTCATAGTAATCGTCGTAGAAGAGGTCCGAGCCCTCGTCAGGGGGTGGGGCGCGCGTGCGGATGCAGTATTCGGCCAGCGTGGTGGGAACCTTCACCCCGTCACGCTCTGCCTCCGCCTTGGTGGCCAACACCTGCTTCCTGAGAGAGAGAGAGAGAGAGAGAGAGGGAGCGGGGGGGAGAGAGAGAGAGAGAGAGAGAGAGAGAGAGAGAGAGAGAGGGAGCGGGGGGGGGGAGAGAGAGAGAGGGAGAGAGAATGTGATAAAAAGGTCATCCCAGTCTAATTATTTTCTGTGTGTGTGTGTGTGTGTGTGTGTGTCTGCCTACCTGATGATCTCGGCGTACTCCCTGTCCTTGCCCTTGCTGTCCCTCCACTTGCGGTACATGACGGAGGCGTCCACGTTGGCGGGGGAGAAGGTGTTGGGCTCGTTGAGCAGAGAGATCACGCTCAGCAGGATGGTCCTACAGGGGACAGCCACATCAACAATAACATGACAAGACAACTCCAAACACCAAAGCATTCACACACACAAAAAGAACATTATAAGCGGCAGCTGTATCAACTGTGTCGTAACATAAATAGAATACAGGACGACCAATCTGGATTCTGTGTTCACTTCCAGGAAATCCTGGAAAGGTTCCACTAAAACCAGATAGTCACGTGTCATTTGATCTGGGTAGGAGAGGAGGAGGTAAGGACAGACAGAGAGGAAAAACAAGAAGGGGGGGGGGGGGGGGGGGCACGAAAGAGAAATTGTGGAGGGACAGAAAGAAGGGGGAGGAGAGAGGGACAGAGAGTATTTTAAGTTATTGGTCAATGGGAGAAACTGAGAAGGGATGTGTCCCACTGTGCAGGGTGTGTCCCTGATGGATTGGGTAATTGGTAAAGGGAAGAAAATGGAGGCTTACAGAGACAAAGAGAAGCAGGGTTACGGTACATACCTGACGTTCTGGGTGGGGTTCCATCTCTCGGAAGGCAGCTCCCCACTCTGGGGGTCATCAACAGGGGGGTGCAGTATGGAGATACACACGTCCCCATTCTAACAAAGGAGAGAGAGGCTCACATCACAATCATGAACACACAACATGAACGGCATCACTAAGATTTGAGCATAGATGACAAGAGTGCCCCACAGCATGATTTGTTTTAAAGTAAATACTTTGCAGTGTCACTGCAGTAAGTAGTCCTTTACCTCATAGATGTTGGGGTGCCACATCTTGGTGAGGAACCGGAAGGCAGGTGGTGAGTACGGGTAGTCAATAGGGAACTTGATCCTAGCCTGGGACAGAAAGATATGCACATCAGCAACTGGTCTGAAGCTCTTGCAAGCCTCTGGGGCCCTGACCTAGTTTAATGATAACATTATGTTGCGACCTGATCAAAACATGACAGAGCAGCAGTAGAATTGACACTAACAACATAACCAGCTCCTTATATCAAACGCTACCTGATGGACAGGGCCAGAACTGCTAATACACCACTCTGGACAGGGCCTACTGGAGAATTAAGCGTGTCATAGCTAACCCTACACAGGTAGCAAATCAATCATGTTGACCACATAACAAGCGTAGCCACTTACCTTGAAATACCCCCCTTCATAATGAGTGTTGGGGGGTCCAAAAATGGCCACTTCCCAATTGTACAAATCTGCCTCGTCCACTAATGTTATTCTGAATCCCTCGACGGGCTCCTCTTGAAGGCTCTTCATTTCAAGCATTAGTGCTTTTTGTGAGCTGGCTACATGAGTTGTGCCGTGTTGTGCCATGGTAAATGGCCAGCTAACTAATCTAATCAAAGAAGCGTCTGGCAGAGGCCGTTGTTTACTAGCACAGCTAGCCTAGCTAGCCAGCTGATCTGGCTAAACAAAAAACGTTCTTTCTTTGTTTTGGGTTCCGCGATGAGCACAATGACTAGCTAACCCCCTCTCTTTTTCTACGCGCAAAACAAATACAGCCTTTGATATGGAATCCTACAATACCTAGCAAACCTGTCTATCAGTACCAGTTGGCAAATTTAAGGAAAAACTGACAGCCAATCGTCCTGTTTTTGATAGTGGTTAGGCTGGCCGACCTAGCTTGGCTAAGCCGTAAATCTAACGTTAGTCCAGTTAGCTATCATCACATCCACTAGCTAGCTTGTAACAACGATGACCAATTATTAAATAAATGGAACTTTACTAGCGATGCATATCATAGGATAATGTATTGCTGAACAAGCCAATACTTCTATAAACGATCAGTTAATTTAGAGAATTAGAAAATCACGATTTCTCCAGAGTGCGAGTCCCTACAGCTGCTAGCCACTGGCAGATATTAAGAGTGTGTTGAAAAGCAGTCTACTCTCCTCTCAAAACAGTCAATAGATTGCAGTGCTGTCTGGGTATTGAAGTTCTATTGGAATATTCCACTTGTGAATCTCACATCAAGTTACGAAATGGCTTGCTGATATCCTTATGGTTACTGTGAATATGTCACTGTTATGAATTCCAATAGATTTGGATGTGGCTGAAGTTACTTGGTGTATCTAATGAACTGTGGGTTAGTTTTGAGAAGGACACTAGCGAGATCTTTGGAGGGGAGCCAATTATGTGACGTCACATCAACATTAACGTTGTTTGTGTTGTTTGAAAGTGCTTCGAGCGTACATTTAGAAGCCGAGAAATACGCGAAAACTAGAAATGATTAATCTATAGCTGTGTAACTAATTACTTATATCACTGATTTAAGATCGACGGTATTACACAGCTGTATAATAACTATGTGTCCCCTCCCCCATTACCCCTGCCAATCGTATTCAGTATGACGTTGAAAAGCTGCGTCGAGGCTCGTGGCAAGTCCCAGATCTTGTTAATCTGTGCCTGAGTAACAAAGCATACGAACAACATTAATATACCATTCATAATAAAGGGCTAACTTCCGTGATATCGAGGTTATTACGACAGTTTTACACGTGATAAACGCTTCAATACTTCAACACATCATGGTTGTGTGCTGCGTAATATAAAAATATTTCCGATGTACTATTTACGCGACTGACTAGAGATCGGACCATTACGACCAAGGGAGTTTGCCATGGCTTCAAAAAAGAGTAATTGGTCCCGTTCTGGCTCTCGCAGTCAGAACCGGGACAGAAACAGTTCACGTTTTAGTAGAACACGATCCCCCGATGAGAGGAGAGGTCGGAGTGGGTCTGTGGATCGGAACAAAAATCACCGGAGAGGTGAGCGGTCTGAGAGCGGAAACTCCGACAGCAGTGGTGGTTCTTTGGGCCGACGACATCAGTCTCGTAGAGACCATCATGGGTCGAGAAGCGATTCGGAAGACGACAGGAGACGGTCAGGACACCGCCAGAAGAACACATCAAAAGACCGATCCGGGTATGTATAGTTTTGATTTGATCGCACATTACCACCGGTTTACGATATTGACGAGTTAGTTACGAGAACGTGCCTGCATGGCTCATCGTTACATTACTCCAATAATCCCCTGCCCTGGAACGTCTGGTATCAAGTAGTGAAACACATGCAATAGTTTGATTGATATTAACATAACCACTTATACTAAACAAAATGTCCCATTCCTCAGTTCCGAATTGGATGATCCAAAACAGAGCAAGAAAAAGGAAAAGAAGAGACAGAGAGAAGACAAAACAAAGAGTAGGAAGGGCAGGAGTCCATCTCAGTCCGACTCGGGGTCCAGCGTGGACCAGAGGAGAACGAGGGATGGAGGGAGCAGTGACAGAGAGAGGAGGATGCGGAAGAGTGCAGACAGAGGGAGCAGAAGCCCCAGCAGGGAGAGGGAGAGACAGAAGAGGGAGAGGAAGAGGAGCCAAGACAAGGAGACAAGCCGAGACAGAGACAGAGGCCGGATGAGTGAAGACAGAGAGCGAGGGGGGAGGAGGAGTGAAGACAGAGAGCGAGGGGGGAGGAGGAGTGAAGAGAGAGAGCGAGGGGGGAGGAGGAGTGAAGACAGAGAGCGAGGGGGGAGGAGGAGTGAAGACAGAGAGCGAGGGGGGAGGGAGAAAAGCAGAGGGGGGGATCCCAGGGAGAGGGAGAGGAAGAGGCATCGCTCTGGCTCATCCGTGTCCTCTGTGAGCTCTGACGAGGGGGGAGCCAGGTCAGGGGGAGCCAGGCCCACGGTCAGGGATCAGAAGAAGAAACAGAGAGATATGCTGAAGGCCCTGGAGACCCCTGAGGAGAAGAGGGCCAGAAGACTAGCCAAGAAAGAGGCCAAGGAGAGGAAGAAGAGAGAGAAGATGGGCTGGAGTGAGGAGTACATGGGCTACACCAACGCAGACAACCCCTTCGGTGACAACAACCTCCTGGGAACTTTCAAATGGCAGAAGGTAAGAGAGAAGAGATGGGCATATAGCTACTGGATGTGCATGCTTTAGTTACAGCCCAGCACTGACGAACACACCTGATTCAACTAGGCCTGCCAACAAGGTCCTGTCTCGATGCAGTTGCATCATCTCAATATGACGGTATAAGTATGCGTTTGTTTTTGCAGCCGTACACTGAATAATCAATGTTTGTTTGTGTTGTTGTTGTGCTCAGGCTCTGGATAAGAAGGGTATTGGTCACCTGGGAGAGAAGGACCTGAAGGACAGAAACAAACACATCCAGGAAGAGAACCGCAGAGAGCTGCAGAAGGTGTGTGGGTGTGTGTGCGTGCGTGTGTGCGCTGTGTGGTTATGTGTTTTGAACGTTGTCTGCATTTTAGAGCGTGAGATGGAGTAGATGAGAGATAAAGAACGGTGTGTGTGTGTGTGTGTGTTACTGTGTGTGTTACTGTGTGTGTAGGTGAAGCAGCTGCGCCTGGAGAGGGAGAGAGAAAAGGCGATGAGAGAGACAGAGCTGGAGATGCTGCAAAGAGAGAAGGAGGCAGAGCATTTTAAGACCTGGGCAGAGCAAGAGGACAACTTCCACCTGCATCAGGCCAAGCTAAGGTGAGTGTGTGCCCTCCAATACTGTCCCCCTAGGCAGCCTCACCCTCAGCCCCATTACACACAGTTCCATATTCACAAACTCAAACCCTATCTGTTTGTGTAGGTCTAAAATCCGTATCCGTGACGGTCGTGCCAAGCCCATAGATCTGTTGGCTAAGTACATCAGTGCAGAGGATGATGACCTCGCTGTGGAGATGCACGAGCCGTACACCTTCCTCAACGGACTCACCGCCACTGACATGGACGACCTGCTTGAGGACATCAAGGTGTGTGTGTGTGTGTGTGTGTGTGTGCGAGAGAGAGAGTGTGTGTGTGAGTGTGAGAGTGTGTGTGTGTGATGCTCATTGGACTCTATCTGCTTCCAGTGTGAGTGTGACCCTATGCTGTCTGTAACCTAATGCAGGTGTATATGGAGTTGGAGCAAGGGAAGAATGTGGACTTCTGGAGGGACATGACCACCATCACAGAGGATGAGATCAGCAAACTCCGGAAGCTCGAGGCGTCTGAGAAAGGACCCGGTAATACGGCAACACAGCCCTCTCTCATTGGCTCAACCCCAGTAGCGTCTGCAGTATCCCTGTCTCTCATTGGCCTATTCTCTCTCTAGCTCTCGCTTCTGCGTCCAGGTGTGTCTCAATAGTCTACAGTGGTTTCCTCTCCTCATCTCCCTCCCTTCATCTGCACTGATCTGAGAGATGAGATGACTTGGAAGGAGAGAGAAAAGGAGGAGGGGAAGGGACATTAGATTGCTGGGGATGAACCCCTTTTCTCTCCTCATCGTCACCCAGTCTCTCCTGCGGTTGTTTCTGTGTTGTTGACTGCCCCCCCACCCCCCCCAACACACACACACACACACACACACACCACCTCACCTCTCTCTGTTGCTCCGCTAGGTGATCGTCGCGATGGCATCAACACGTCTGTGAGCACCGACGTTCAGATCGTGTTCAAGGGGAAGACCTACAGCCAGCTCCAGGCCCTGAACCTCAACATCGAGACCAAAATACGAGCAGGAGGATCCAACTTGGACATAGGCTACTGGGAGAGCCTGCTACAGCAAGTCAGGGTCTACATGTCCAGAGCCAGGTGTGTGCGTGTGTGCGTGCGAGTGTGAGAGACCATGGTGTGTGAGTGAGTGTGAGATACCATGATGTGTGTGTGTGTGTGTGAGAGACACCATGATGTGAGTGTGAGAGACCATGGTGTGTGTGTGTGAGAGAGAGAGAGATCATGATGTGTGTGTGTGAGAGAGAGAGAGAGAGATCATGATGTGTGTGTGGGTGAATGAGTGAGAGAGACCATGATGTGTGTGTTAACCCTTTGTGTGTGTGTTTTAGGTTGCGAGAGAGGCATCAGGACGTGTTGCGTCAGAAGTTGTTCAAGCTGAAGCAGGAACAGGGAGTGGAGAGTGAACCGCTGTTCCCTATCATCAAAGAGGAGCCGGAAGCAGAGGAGCTGGAAGCAGAGGAGCCTGTGTGAGTTACACACACACACACACACACAAACAAACACAGAGAGAGCGCTGCATTTTCACCTTTGTCCTCTGTTTCTCCTCTACAGCACAGAGACAGCAGTCGATATGAACGCAGAAGAAGCTGGCCCTTCCTCTTCCTCCCCTTCCACCGGTCAGAACAAAGACACGGAGGAGGGGCGGGACGAAGAGGCAGGCCCATCCACATCAGGAGAAGGGGATAAGGAGAAGGATGGAGGAGAGAAGGAGGGAGGAGAGAAGGAGGGAGAGAAGGATGGAGAGAAGGATGGGGAGGAGAAGGGGGAGGTGGTGGAGGCAGTCCTGACTGAGGAGGATCTGATTCAGCAGAGCCAGGCGGAGTACGATTCTGGCCGGTACAGCCCTACCCTGCTACAGCAGTCCGAGATACCGCTGGACACACACACCGTCACGCCCGAAGAAGACACACAGAAAATACACCACGCGCGCAGACAGCTACATCATACAGGTAAGAGGCTACACACACACTCTCACTACCCAAATACATATATATCTATCAATCTCTCTCTCTCTCTCTCACACTCACACACACACACTCTCTCTACCCAAATACATATCTATCAATCTCTCTCTCTCTCTCACACTCACACACACACACTCTCTCTACCCAAATACATATCTATCAATCTCTCTTCCACACACACACACACTCACATTCTCCTTCTCTTGTCTCTCTCTTCCCCATCCTCCCTGACTCCCTCTCCCCTCAGGTGATGCTAGCGAGAGCGCGGAGGATGCGTTCGTGCGCCGCGCCAAACAGGGCATGGGCGGAGACGAGGCTCAGTTCAGCGTGGAGCTCCCCCTCACGGGGAAGATGTACCTGTGGGCCGATAAATACCGTCCCCGGAAACCTCGCTTCTTCAACAGGGTCCACACGGGCTTCGAGTGGAACAAATACAATCAGACCCATTACGACTTCGACAACCCTCCGCCCAAGATCGTCCAGGGCTACAAGTTCAACATCTTCTACCCCGACCTGATCAACAAACGTTCCACGCCTCAGTACTTCCTGGAACCCAGTGCTGACAACAAGGACTTCGGGGTGTTGCGCTTCCATGCAGGCCCGCCTTACGAGGACATAGCGTTTAAGATCGTGAACCGCGAGTGGGAGTACTCCCACCGCCACGGGTTCCGCTGTCAGTTCGCCAACGGGATCTTTCAGCTTTGGTTCCACTTCAAGAGGTACCGCTACAGGAGATAGAACGTACCCGAACCTTGAGGGAACCTTGATGGACCTATTACAACCCAACTGTTGGGTTTTTTTAAATCCTAGATGTTCAGTACAGGGATTAGACATCACTTGAGATTCAGTGTTGATCTGTATTCTAGCTACTTTATAATACGATAAAGCTACTTCTACTGTAACCCCTGACCATTCTGTTAATTCACAACCAGTCATTTGTATTTTAGTGACCATTCCTTTGTAGGTTTTTCAATGTATTGAACCTTCTCCGATTTGACACAATAAAGATGCTTTTCCTATCTGTTGTATTTTTCTTTTTCAGGCCATTAGCTGTCTAGAACTAGACGTTTCCTTCCAAATAGACAGACCATAATTAGATCTAGTTCACCGCCATACTCAAGACCGTGATGAAAGGACGTGACTTGTTGTATTTACCATTCATGTTCCAGTGTAACCATTGTAATCAACTAAGGTTAATTACCTATCTTCACTCTGTAAGGAACAACAGCTGTCTATGAGCAAGTAACCTCGAATTGTCACACATTCTTAGCAAGTCTATTCTTGTCCCTGATACCAGCCGAGCCTGTCGGCCATTGTATTCACAAACGGGCGGAGCCATGAAACCGTACAGGTGGAAAAGTGTTTTAATAAAGTATCTCACAAATACAAGTCACAGTTGTCCTGAGAAACCTTGGGTTTCTAAAGGGTTAGAAAAGAGAAGTGAGTGAGGTCAGGATCAACTCCTGGCCCTAGGAAGGATAAAGACATGGCCATCATAACTCAAACACATTCTATTACCTGTGCTACATGTTGCTGTGATAAGGAAAACAAGCATTGCAGTCAGGCACCATTGACAATACAGTCTGTAAAAACAAAAATGATGATTGACTAAGAAATGAAGGCAATAACATCATACACAATTTGAACATGTCCATAAAGTCTATCCCAGTGTTGCACTAAGGCAAAAATCCTTGCTATGTTTGTAGTTCACATTCGTTGTGAATAGACACAGTTTATATTTTTTCTCTCGTCAGACCCACCGAGGAGAGTCTCTTCTTTTGTATCATATCGTGTTCTCAAAGAGTATCACAACTACCACAGTTCACATCCAAATATGGCCATGTGCGCTGTGGTCCATTCTGTACAGTGATTGGCTGTTCAGCAGTGTTGAACAACGTTGCACACTGTTCAGTCAATGTTGCAATATTCCAATGCTACCCATTTAGTGGTTATGTTTCCATATTAACGTTACCACTGGGGACGATCAAATCTCTGACTCATCATCGATGACCTGCATTGCGAGGAGAGGAACTTTGGGGGGCACATCCTCCCCCCCCCTGCTGCACTCCACATCCTCACCGGAGTGGTTGTTATTGCTGCTGCAGTTCCCTGCTTCAATAACTAGGGGCTTGCTCTCCTCCAACCCAGGCTCCGGTGCCTCTTGGTGGGCCATGTTAGCGCTGGAAACCCCCTGCTCTGGAGCATCCTGGCTCTCCCCACCCCCCGTTCCCCTAAGACCCTCACAGGGCCCAGGCAGAGGCAGGTGTCCCTTGTAGAAGTTCCAGCCCAGGAGGGCAACCAGTAGAACCACCAGGAGGGCCACCGTGGCCTGTAGCGCGGCCACAGAAGGGCCGTCTGTCTGGGCTTGGGGTAGGGTCGGAAGCCCCACACCTCCAGAGCCCCCGCCAGATCCCCCCCATATCCTCAGCTGGTAGTCAGCCACGGTGGAGGTGTACTCGCCGGTGCTGGAGCGCTCCAGGGAATGGCAGCGGTAGCGGCCGGCGTCGGAGGTTGAGGCGTTGAGGATGAGGAGGCCGTCTCGGAGGAGCTGGTGGCGGGAGGAAGGGGGCAAGGGGAGGGCGTCTCTATCCCAGTGGGTCTCAGCCAGGTTAGAGGTGGGGGGGCACGGGAGCTTCAGGTTACCCCCCAGCCACAGGGTCCGGTTCACAGGCTTCACGGGGTCTGTAACGTAACGTATAGGTTAGGAAACACACACACACACACACATATATAGACCACACAATTGTGACACACACACACGCACATACACACTCACCAGAATCTGGGCAGACAGAGGCATCCCCATTTCTCACACTCTGGATCAGCTCACTGAGGGAGAAACACACTCACTATTATATGATCTGTATCATTCCATAGGTGAGTCAGAAATACAATAGAAGTAGCTTCTGTACAGTGTGCGTGTGTGTGTGTGTGTGTGTGTGTGTGTGTGTGTGTGTGTGTGTGTGTGTGTGTGTGTGTGTGTGTACCATACCTGTGTGTGGTTGACAGGGTGGTACATCGGGCAGTAGTTTTGTCCCAGGCACAATAAGGGTCTCTGGCCAGAACACAGTCCACACAGGAGAGAGACCGTCCACAGCTAGCCAGTGGCATCTGTACTGCTCCATACTCAGAGCCTGCATACAGCTGACCCTATACACACAGATACATACATACATACACATACACACACACACAGTACATGTCACTCTCTCTCTCTCTCTCACACACACACACACACTCACTCACACAAATCACTGGACAGTGAAACAGCCATTTGAACTAGATTGAACAGAGCTTTATGTTACCGTAGTGTTAGAGAATCGGAGGACTTTGATTGGCTCTGGAGGCTGGAAGAGCTGCACTTCCTCTATCATGAACATCTCTCCATCGTAGTTCACCGCTTTCAACACACTGCCTCCCTCTGGGGCAGGAGAGACACATCACAGCACATATAAACATAGTAGTTCCCTTGTCACACACACTCACTCACACACACACACACACACACACACACACACACACACACACACACACACACACACACACACACACACACCTGTTCCTATGAACATGACATGGTATTTCTCTCCGTCCATGGCCTGTGTCCTGTGTACTATAATGCGCGTGAACGCAGCTCCCCTCCGGACCAGCAGGGGTCTCTCTCCCAGAGGTAGCACGGCCTGGTCCATGAGAGGTTTGTCTCTGATGAACTGTAGAGTCCGATCAGGCAGGTCCAAAGATTGATTAATGCCCTCCTTACGAGCCTCATCGTTTATACACTGAGGGAGGGAGAGAGAAATGGAGAGAGAGAGGAGGGGCAGAGAGAGAGGGAGGAAGAGGGGTGATCGGCAGAGAGAGAGGACAAGGAGTTAACTCAAGTGTCTGGAAAAACCTGATTCAATCAAATAAAGTAGTGTACTACCATATAAATAAGATGACAGAGTAGCAGGATAACTCACAGCTCCGGGTCGAGGGGAGGGGACGTCACCACTGTACATCACCCACTTCACAAAGGAGGTTTCCACGGTAACGGGAGTCTTGTACTTCCCCTCTGAAAAGACCTTGCTGATGTCCGACACGCTGTACACACACACTGCAGATAGGTCCGATGTGTCCCTGAAACACACATGCACACACAGTATTAGACAGGCACACACACACCTATTTGCATGCAGACACAGATATATACATACATACACACACACACACACACACACACACACACACACACACACACACACACACACACACAATCGATTGTAATAAAAGTCAAACTCACGACTGTGGAGTGAATACTGCGTAGAACAGACAGCTCTTCCAGTCCCGGTCCGGGTCACACCAGCGGTAAGTGTCCTGTATGATGTACGGTAGCTGAGACTCCAGGACGGGACAGTCCACACGGGCCTTCAGGAAGGATGTCCACTTCTTCTGTAGGGTCCGCTGGCCTCCCAGGTCCCCCTGAGGGAGAGGGACAGAGTGTGGGAGGGAGGCATGGTGGGACAATGGTGCATCGCTAAAGTGACTGCCATAGTGGAACACACACACGCACACAGGCACACAGGCACACAAACCTTGCAGACGCGGGCCACTCGGGAGACCACCAGCTTGCTGTAGAAGTCGTACTCCACGGCAGTTTCACTGAAGAACAGGTAGACTTTATCATCGTCCCCCTCACCACTGCTCTCACTCTCAGGCATCTGGGCCATGGAGACGAAGTTAGGCTCTGGGAGATGAGAGATTAATAGATTAACTTTAGATTGTGGATGACAGATTATATATTAACTAAGATTCAAACACAGCCATATCAACTGCATAGTACGTTTGCTAAGTCATAGCCTCTTACTGATTAAACACAATGCATTCCTTCATCAAACCAAAACATAGCTGATGATTGCCAACTCTCGGTTATGTCCAGTACAGTTGGTGACGGGTCGTACCATGTAACCAGGAGCTCTTGAACTCAGTGCGTATGGAGACGGGAGTGCTGCGCATGACAACGGGCTCAGAACCCAGGAAGTTCATAGAGGTGGCAGAGTACAGGTCCTCCCCTGAGAGGATTGTGGGTAGAGAGGGTTAGACTGGCCATACAGACCATCAGACCAGACATTAGACAGCCCCATTCTATGGCTACAAACCACCAATGTCATGTTACACACTGGCATCACTAAACGTGAGTATTTCTTTCTCCAAGACAGTTTGTTATTCCCAGATTCCTGTCCAAATTCCAGAATGGTGACTCACCGACCATGATGGAGGAATATCTCTGGAACGGATCGAACGGACACTTCCCTTTCCCATCCTCCTTTTTGTTTTCCAGAGTCAGTTTTCCGTCTGCATACGACTGCATAGACGGACGGACGGACAGACAGACAGACAGACAGACAGACAGACAGACAGACACAAATAATATGATTATTACAGGTTATGACAGGAGATATGTTATGAGTGTTACACTAGTGATCTATTCACTCACCATGTAGTCACACTCTGGGTTGAAGGCATTGGTTCCACAGACATACATCCTCCCATCCTCCATCGTATGCAAGACCCTGATGTAGTTCTGGCATTTTATCTGTAATAGCTCATTAGTTATTCATCTATTTATTTGCATATTTAGGTAAACATATGAAAGTAAAAATACATAGGAAAAAAATCATACGATATACCTTATCCTTTCCTTTGTAACTGCATTCCTCCTGCTGATCCTCTGTCACTTTCCAGCTCACCTGAAAGAGAGGATCATTTATGGTCAGGCAGAACCATACTCATTTGAACACTGGGAGCATGAGAAAGACTAGAGAGAAAGACCAAAGGAATGTCCATGATGGTTCTAGTATCTTTATTCAGAACCCTCTTAGAAAAAAATGTTCCAAAAAGGTTATTTGACTGTCCCTGCGGCAGAACCCTTTGAAAAACCCTTTTGGGTTCCATGTAGAACCCATTTGGGTTCCAGCAAAGTAGAACCATTTCCACAGAGAGTTCAACATGGAACGCAAAATGATTCTTCAAAGGGTTCTGCCTCAGGGACAGGCGAAGAACCCTTTTGAGTTCTAGGTAGAACTTTTTATTTCCAAGAGAGTTCCAGAGTATGTTTGGACAAAGGCCCCGCCGTGTCTGAGGTCTTACGGAGGCCTTCTTGTTGGAGATGTCATTGATGTCCAGAGCGTAGATGTTCCCTTTGGCTCCCAGTACCAGCAGACCCAGGTCCTCCCTCAGCAGCATGGTGGAGTAGTTCCACACCCCCTCCTCACGGAACAGACGCCCATTGTCATCTAACACAGCAACATCGGACCAGTTACACCCAATAACACCCGCACTGTCCACGCACAGGCACACTGAATGACGCCCACGGTTATAACACATGACACAGACAACGGTTATAACACATGACACACGGTTACACTGACTGACATTTGGCTGTAGTGGTACAGTCACAATCATGTCTCTTCACTGGAGTTGACACGGAATGACATCTGCGGTAGCAAATACAGGTATCCAATGTTCTGTTTACTGTTTCTATCCACACCAGACACAACAAGAAACAGACAGTCACTCAGATGGGATAGCAACACTTACTGTGATAGGGTATGGTTTTACGAGGTTCATGGTCCAGTGGCGAATCCTCCTCCAGCGTCCGGCCCAGGAGGAGGAGCCAACATACACACACGGTCACCAGAAGATGCATGGCTGTGTTTGAACACTATGGGATCCTATGGTAGATGTATGGGGCTGAAGCGATACAAAACACTATGATATTCTACTGTATCTACACAGAGTCAGTGTCATTGACCTTCTTCAAATCCTATCCAGTCTGTGTGCCCCAGCCAGAGCAAACACAGGCGGTCATAGACGCAGGAAGAGGGGGGCTATCTCAGGTTGGGGGATAGACGGCTGGGTGATGTAGTCAGTGTCCAACACATGCCGTTGCTGTCCCCTTCACTGGCCTCTCTCAGGGGGGAGACCATGGTAAAATGGATGGCACTGGCCTATATGAAAGAGAAAGAGAGAGAGAGAGAGAGAGGTTTTTAGCCTGTGGTAAGTAAGACCGATAGCATGAAGAGGAAATACAAAACTTCACCGGCCCATTTAAGAGAGAGAGAGAGGGGGGGGGGGGGGGGGGGGGGGTACAGTATAAAGAAAGGAGAACAAGGGAGAGGATGGGGGGGAAAATAGGAGGGAGGGAAAGAAAGCAGGAAGAAGAAACATGGAGAAGCAGAGTAGAGAAAATGTCCAGAGAGAGAGAGAGAGAGAGACACAGAGGAAGGAGAGAACGAGCGAGCGAGAGAGAGTGAAGGGTGGATAAAGGGTGCCAAGTGAGCTACAGTGTGTGCAGCAGTAATTCTGTCACAGCCATAGTGATGGTAATGCAGGGCCGTGAAAGCCTTTCAGCAGGGTGCAGGGATGTCCACTTCAGCTCTCCTGCAGGACCAAACACAACCAAACAAAAAGAGATCCACATAGAATACCAAAGCCTGTGTGGGTGTGTGTGTGTGTGTGTGTGGGTGGGTGGGTGGGTGTGTGTGTGTGTGGGGGGGGGGGGGGGGGGGAGAGGGAGGGGGGGAATAACGGCTGTTACACTTTCAGAGAGAATAGACTCTGTTCAACAGAAATACTGGATAATGCCTAGAGACCACGCCTATCATTGCAGAAGAATAACAGTAATCCTTGTATGAATGAAATGACTCAATATCCCCAAGAAAGCAGAACACAGACGCTGACTTACTCTGTACGTAAAGTTTTCTATCGTAACATATTCCAAGTGAGTTGTCCCCTGATCAGTATTACTGCTGGTCTCTATGGTATGGAAAAACCTAGTTGTAGTTGTTTTACAACAGCTGGGTGGGCGTGCCTAGCTGTTGCCTAAGAGTGTGTGTGTGTGTGTGTGTGTGTGTGTGTCGCCTTGATGAGCTGTAGCATGTCAAAGAATGTAGCCCTGATAAGATATTTCACATATCTGGCCCTGAGGTGAGAGCCCCCCCCATCAGTAAACACATCTGCACAGACATGGCAATGGCATTCTCATCCACACATGTAGCTCTCCACAGCGACTGGTCCGTTGGCATTGTTGTGGTTGGTAGTGCAATTTGACACCTCCAGGCTGCAGATTCAACCAACAAGATCCCAATGGTTTTGTTGTTATGCATTTAAAGTGGCAATTGGTGGTATGCCTTAATGGACATGACTAAATGTAGCCTTGAGGTACTGTCTTTCTAGATTGCAGGTACTGTCTTTCCTAGTAATAAATAAATAAATAAATAAATCATGCCTCCCAGTAGAATAACAACAGGAAACACTTCCGTTCAAAATGACTCACCTCTCACCCATTGGTGGACACACCCATAATACACCTATGAGTGAAGCTTCTTCGAACAGAGAAGTGCATACAATGCAACCTCGACATTTGCATATTCGCAATACAGCACACATGTCAAATGTTGTATCATAATAAAAGCTGGTTTAAAGTTAATAAATGCACTTCAATAAGAATCAGACACATACCTTGAAAAGTGAAACTAAAACTCTCTGTTCCTTTTGAATCTGCTTGAGAAAACTCCCCAGGTCTCTCTCTCTCTCTCTCTCTCTCAGTTCAAACGCAACACAAAAACACACCAAAGCGCTTCCCACAAAGAGTCAGTGGCGAAACGGCCGTCCCGCTCCCCCTCTGTCTCTGTCGGGTCCGTTGAAAGGAACTGTTGTCGGTCGTATTGTTGAGGGGAGCTAAAGAGCTCACATCCCGCAGTGAAGGTTCTCAATAGACACCGCTGCTATTTCTGCTGCGCGATTCTCTTGGCCCCGCCAGATTGTTCCCTCTCAGCGATCGGTAAAAGTAGTAGGACAGGAGGGTCGACTGTCGATCTCAAGACAGTTGAGCGCTTTCTACCTGATGATAAAGGTTAGAATTTGGGGAGGTGCGAGAGAGCTGATCCTAGGTCTGTGCGTAGGCTACGGAATAGGAAGCGCAGAGGTGCGCGCTCAAACAGGTGTCAGACGAGTCCCGACAGAGCTGTGGCAGAGAGATACTAGTGGTGAAATGTATTTTCACGTCCCATAAAGGACACAGCAGCAGGTTAATACGCTGAGAAGAGGAGGCTGCTGAGACAAGCCAAGCCAAGAGCAGTCCAACAGCAGTGTAGGACTATCAAGTGTTCAGGGCATACAATTCATTAATCGAGGGAATATAATTAATTAAACATTAATTTTATGGTAATTGGGCCAGTGTGTTTGTAGAATTAGTCTGGCCTCAAGTCTATTGGAAATTCAGATACATTTTTCATGAAAAATATGAAAAAAAAGACAGTCACTGGAACGCTGCACTATGCTGTCTTTTAAATACAATGTATTTCACCGTAGGCCTATTTGAATACATTTCAAAGGAACAAGCACACAGAGAATATTTACTGCAATTCATAAACCTCAATCTTCGATGCGATTTAGATGCACCTTGAGCTCAGAGTCCAGTCACTCCTTCTGCAGAATGTTATTGGCGATATCACATGGAATGTTCCCGCAGTAAGAATGGTGCACATTGATGCTCACTTCAGGGATGATGTCAAACATTCTCTAAATACCTGCAGTGCCACTGGATATCCCCCCCTTATATCGATGAAACATTACAAGGTCGCCATTGTAAATTAACCTGCTCACAGGTTGGGGCTGTGATGCAGAACCGTTTATGGTGCATTTTCTGTATTCATTGACAAAAATCTCTTTCTATTTCCTCATACTCCCATTCAGTCAGAACCGAGGAAAAGCCAACATACTAATTCACATGTGTTTCGAGCAACATTCATGCAAAATCATTTTAATGGCCTCAAACAATCCGGACATTTTATAAATAACACTGAGATTCTTAGACAATACCAACCAGACATACAGGACACAGAGATGTACAGGTGTACAGAGGAACATTCGTTCAAGAGTGGGGGGAAATAGCTCAGAGAGCTCAAGCCCAAACCGACCCTGGGCGCCTACGTACTCTGCCCTTGGCACTTCATGTACAGGATTCTGAGAGGATTGGACAGCTGTATGGAATAGGGGAACCAGGGGATGCCGGTGGAGGTACACATCGGAGGATGGGCTCATTGTAATGCATGGAATGGAATAAGGAGATCCATTCCATGCATTTCCCTGATGAAAACATATCGGTGACGAGGTGCCCAAGGGCTAGGTTTGAAGGTAGGGGTTCTGTAGTAGTCGGCGGCAAGGGGCAACTCCATACGAGGCTCCAAGAGAGGCAGTGTGATCTATCTACCACTAGAAGGCACCCTCGCACAGAGACAGAATCAGAGAGATTCAGACAGTTGTGCTTGTAGTTGTCACAATGACTGGTTTCACATTGATTCAAGAGACTCTGGTTACATTTTGAGACTTTTTGTGCAACAGGAAACTATTCCACCATGAAGAGCACCAACACCATCACAGCAGTAGTAGTACTATACATTAGTAATACACGCAGTAGTAGAGAATAAGGTATTACGTGAATTATAGCACCAACAATATACACATTAGAGAATATAGTTGAGTCATAGCACCATACCATCATAGAACCGACATACACAATAGAAGAATGACATTCTGGATGCACAATCACTAGGAACTCGAGTTTTTCCTGACCATGTGACCTGACCAGGCAAAAACCCTTTGCCCTAACAATAACAACTATGGTCATCTGTAGTCTGCAACTCTGGTCCTGGAGAGCCGAGATGACTGCTCATCAAGACCTTGATACGTTTTTTTTTTGGAACGGGAATGTTAGTGTTGGGCTGGAGTGAAAGCCTGCACACTCTGCATCTCCCCAGGGCCGGAGTGAGTGACCACTGCTATTGTTGATATTGATACGGTTGGTGTCTCAGGTTCAGGTGCCACTCTCTCTCCCCTGTCTCCAGTGTAGCCATGACTACTGTACATCAGCAGCAGGCAGACAGACATCGGCTCAGTCAGAACAACAACAGAACAAGAGGCTCAGTCATTGGTCCGTTTGTGTGTGCTCATTCAATGATCTCTCAGCTCTGAAGTGACCCTTCATTCCATGGGGGTCAACCTTCTTGAAAACCGTCTTTTCTTGAATACAAAAGTTGTAGACCCCAGCGCCATTTCACGTTTTTAAAACCATTTGCAGCAGTTTGGTCCTGCTGAACGCAGCTCAGATGGATGTGGTGCGTTACCCAAACACAGTGGGCAGCATTTTTAAATAATGACCGTTAGTCCAGTGGTCGCCAATCATGGTTCTAGACAGCTACAGGGTGTGCATGCTTTTGTTCCAGCCCCAGCACGAACACACCTGATTCAACCAAATCAACTACAAATCAACACCAGAAGAACAAAACCCAGCACATTCTGTAGATGTCCAGGACCAAGGCAGGTGACTACTTGCTGTAGTCCACCTATCAGAAGGCACAGGAAGAGGAGACAGCTGCTGCTGCTGGTGGTACAGCACTGACCATTGAGTTCTGACAGGATGTGGTTGTGCTTTCTGAGGAAGTCACTCTTGACTGGTCCGTCTCTGTTCCAGTTTAATTTTGAGTTCCTCTGTGAACGCTGTAGAGAGAGACAATAGAGATACTGTTGAAAGCACTACAGTGTGTGTGTGTGTGTGTGTGTGTGTGAGCGTGCGTACATGAATATGCAGTTATGAAGCGAAAAAAAAAGAGTGATGCGATTGGTCAGGACACTCACTCTGTGCGAGGGGGGAGAGGGAGGGGGAGGGGGAGGGGGAGAGGACGAGGCGTTTCATCGGGCTGCTGGGTGATCCCGGCGGTGCGCCAGAGAGAATGCGACGGTCGGGAGCAGGAGACCTGGGCAGGGCTTTATCCGTCCACCGCTCCACACCTGAATAAACACAGTAAGTCTGTGTGTGTCTGTCTGTCTGTCTGTCTGTCTGTGTGTGTGTGTCTGTGTGTGTGTGTGTGTGTGTGTGTGTGTGTGTGTGTGTGTGTGTGTGTGTGTGTGTGTGAGTGTGTGTGAGTGTGAGTGTGTGTGTGTGAGTGTGAGAGTGTGTGTGAGTGTGTGTCTGTGTCTGTGTGTGTCTGGGGCGTGTAGTACCTTGTTTGGGGGGCAGGGCTGGGGCCTTAGGCAGGGGGCTGGAGCGGGCGCAGTGGAGGATTCTCTCTCCGTTCTCATCGTTAGAGGAAACAAATGCTGACGAGCACAAAGACACATACATACAGTACATTCATTACACACAGTGACACACACACACACACACACACACACACACACACACACACACACACACACACACACACACACACACACACACACACACACACACACACACACACACACACCTACAAACATCTCCATCTAGGACTAACAATGTTGTGGGAGTGAACATGTGTTGAGAAGGGAATTATAGAATGTTTCTGCTTGTTTGTGTTGTGTATGTGTGTGTGTGTGTGTGTGTGTGTGTGTGTGTGTGTGTGTGTGTGTGAGAGAGAGAGAGAGAGAGTGTATCTCACTGATATTCTCTTCGTAGGGCTCCTCCAAGAGGAAGGGCTGTAGAGTCCCGGCCGTCTTCTCCACCAGAGCATCTATGACATCGTGAAGCGTAGCACAGGGAATCTAGAGAGGGAAACGACAGAGTCAGATCACAGGAGGGATAGACATGATCTATGATGCTGTGGTAGACAGTAGAGTTTCAAAGTATTGTCTTATGTACTTACTGGGTTCTCTACATCTATCACATATCCCCCCTGCTCCCTCTGAGTGACACGATAGTGTCTGAAAACAGACCTGGAGAAGGGAAGGGAGGGTTATTTATAGAAGGGGAAGAGTTGTGGTGTTTTTTCCTGCATGGAGCCACAAACAGTACATCCACATCACACCTGTTTGATACCATTCTTCATCCTATTCCACGCATTACAATGAGCCTGTCCTCCACTTTCTACCTCCAGGTTGTCACTTTAGATGAAAGCGTCAACTAATGACAATTTGATGTCTATGTATGCTGAGGGGGAGGTACCCGTTGAGGTCCTGGCGTGTGGTGACAGCCAATGAGGAACCATCTCTGCCTGGGCGGAGCAACATGTTGCCACAGTCTGGATGTCTCTCCAACAGAACCTCTGCTTCTGTACGAGACACAGGCCTGAAGCACCTACACACACACACGCAGGCACGCACACGCATACGCACACATGGGGTTAGAGGTAGTGTGTGTGTGTGTGTGTGTGTGTGTGTGTGTCTGACAGAGGCAGGCAGAGAGAGAGAGAGAGAGACTCACGGTGGTATCTCCCCCAGTAGGGGCAGGGAGAGGGGTGAGGGTGGAGCGCGGGTGGGGGTGCGTGCTGCCCTCCGTCTGCTCCTCTCTCTCTCCACCACCTCCCTCAGCATCTGCACCTGCCCCGGCAGCAACGTCAGACAGCTGGGGACGCTGAGCTGCAACAGCCATCAGACAGGGAGTTACTGAGAGGTCAGAGGGCAAAGGCCAACCTAACCTGGTTATACTAGGATGTTAGGTGGGTGGGTGGGTGGGTGTGTGTGTGTGTGTGTGTGTGTGTGTGTGTGTGTGTGTGTGTGTGTGTGTGTGTGTTACTCACGTCTACGACTGAGTAGAGGAAACCCTTCCACAGCTCCCGTGCCTCCAGGTTGGGAACCTGGACAAGAAGAGAAGGTTGGAACCCAGTCTGAAAACGTGTGTGTGTGTGTGTGTGGTGTGTGTGTGTGTGTGTGTGTGTCTAGGTTCTTACCGTGAGTTTGGTCTCTCCCTCCTTCATGCGTAGTGTGAGTCTAGCTGCCTCCAGGTTTTTGTCTCGGCTACAATCATCCTTCAGTGAGACAAAACCACTGAGGTCCAGTTTCTCCACGTACTGCAACAGAACACACACACACACACACACACACACACACACACACACACACACTGAATTGAGGACTCACAAATTAAACACAACAAAAATAAAAAAGATACACAGACACAGTCTCTCCCACCCACGCAAACACAATACTCACGTGAGTGTCCTTGGCATTATTGAAGAAGTACAGAGTGTTCCCGCACAAACAGGTCCACAGCCGCCGAGAAACCTGCAAATACACACACACACACACACACCTAAAGTGAGAGACTTGAACTGTTCATAGTGGCTAACACATAGATCACCATCAAAACATAAACCATAATTATATCTCTGTACATTTCTTTTGCTCACTCTCTCTCTCTCTCTGCCTCACACCCACACAACCTTTGTCTCTATACCAGACCCCCTAGTCCCAGGGGATGGATACCCAGAGCACTCTCTAAACCACAGCTGTTCTCAATCAGTGACCCTGGATATCCCTGCACCTGAACCCCTCTCCCAAATCTCCATTTGTGTGTCTAATTATATTGAGAGAGAGAGAGAGAGAGAGTGTGTGTGTTTCCCCATAATCTCCCTCCCAGCTGTGCACAATGTCATTAAAATTCATTACCATGAGCCACAGTGCTAGGCTGGCCTATGCCCTATCCCCCTTCACATCCCTAGCTCTTTAACAACTTATCACCCACAGACACTGATGATGGCCATCTAGAAAGCATCTCTTTAAATAACACACTCTATTTAGAAGCACACACACACAGAGAGTATAGAAGGTTGTGGTACAGGCTGCAGTGGCAAGAGAAAAATTAGCTGTGGGCTGAAAGATTCACACATGTTGGCAACGCCAAAGGAACACTTATCAAGCATTGGCATTGTTGTGACAGATCCTCTTCTACAGGACGAGACACATTTTAATCATACAGGCAGTCAGATGTAGATGTTATGAAATGTGCGCCTCATTTCTGCAAGCACAACACTGACAGCATTCAATAACAATTTAGGCCCTGAAATACAGCTAGTTTAAACATGTGTTCTTCACATAGGTTATGCCAAAAATGGTTAAACTAAATTCAGATCCGTTATAGACTGAATGACAGACACTGCTGTCTACCAACCTACAACTACAATATTCAATAAGACATTTCTGCTATCTGCCCTGGGTTCAGAGTCCAATATCAAACAAGCGCAATGCGCGCTCTTTGATTAACCCTGACTCTTAAAGACAAGTGAAGCTATGAAGATCGCTTGTAGGTTTTCCTAGCCTCGCCCATTCACACACAATAAGGAAGTTGACAGCTCCAGCATGGAATGGGTTTGGTTGGAATCCGCCGGTGCGTGCGCGTTTTGATGAGGGCTATATTACGCACCACGGCATGCACTGAAACACCAACCTTTGCTCAATGACAGTAGCAACCCCCATACCTTTTCTTTCGGTCCTCTCTTTTCCAGATATCCCTCGTAATAGCAGGGCGGTAGCTGCGCCCGTGGTCCCCCCGGCACAGAGCGCTGTTTGACGGGTGCAGCCGCCATGAGTCTCGCTGGCTTGGTGGGCGAACCGAGGACAAAGGGGCGCTTAGTAATTGGGGGATGACACGCCTTCCTCCGATGAGATGTATCACCATGGATATACGCCAACAGCTGGCTGTCGTGTCGTGCACGGCCTTATGATGTGCCAGTCAGTGGGAGATCGGAGATGTCATTGTGTGTGTTAGCCTACATTGTTCTGATTTTCCCAGTAAGGCGTCTTCAGTGAGGATGCTGCAGCAGAGGGGGGCATTGGCTAGATTGAACATGGCAGCATGTCAAAATATCTGATTAAAAAATGTCTACATGTTATTGTATTTCGTCATACTCCTAACATTGTTTGTGACATTTTACAGTTTTTTTTCGGGTTGGGCGGAGTGTAAAAACAGAAGTGAATTAAGTGTACGTCTGTGTGCGTATCTGGTAAAACTGGATTGGAAATTCTCAGTTGAATAGAAACACAAACATAAATCATTCACTGGAAGCTTAGACTCATTTAACAGACTGAGGGCCACTTTCCTTCATATTTATTTAAAGAAATGGACAGCATTCTTTACCCTTTACAAAGTAACAAAAATATACAATACACAGAGATTATACATAACAATACAGAGATAATATAGAGATAATACATATAAAGATAATCCAGGATAATCCCGCTTCAGCTCGAGAATCCCCAAAGAGCGTCACAGTTACAAAATATGATTCTCAAATAAGGCATCACTAAAGCAAGACAACCTATAGACACATGCAGAGTTTAACATTTACACTGAACATTTTCCATTATGATTCCTTATATTAAAATAAAGCTATTATTAATAAGTATGATAATACTTCTTTTCATCAATGTCAAAAAAGAGTCTGCTGTGGGCGTTGAAAGAAAAATAACCCATGGTAGAATGTAGTGTGAAACAGAAAAAAAATCCTAGAAAATAGACCTGGTCAACCACAGCAGTAGAGTAACTCTAACTCTGTGGTGACAACAACAACGAGGTTTGATTTTAGCCCTTTTTGTTCTGTTATATTATTCATCAACAATGTTAGAGCACAACCTGAGCCCTTTATTCTCTCTTCCTCTCCCCCTCCCTGACCCCAGTTCCTTTTATCTAGGCTAATGGGGCATGTAAACCCCCACCTGAACCTAAACATTAATCACAGACTCAGACAGCCAACCCCCAACCATTGTTAACCCCAACAACAATAATAATAATATAATAATATTATAATAACACGTGTAAACATTAAGTTAAGAGGAACATGCCTGGTTAATAATGAGAAGAGGAAGCTGTTTTCAGTTTTGAGGTACATGTACCTGTGATGACAGGAAGGAAAGTTCTGCTATGAAAGGAGAGAGAGAGAGAGATGGAAAGAACAGGCAGGGTCAGGGGGAGGATTTAAGGCTGAGAGCAGGGGATGAGAGAGAGAAAGAGAGAGGGGGGGGGGGGGGGTAGAAATGGGGGCAGAGTGCCAGAGAAGGGGTAGGGGGTGTGGGCAGGTGGTGAGAATAGAGAGTTGCGGGGGGTAGGGGTATAATCCGTCCTCTGCCCATTCCTACTGAAAAGACCTGTCAGTTCCAGTCACCACACCGTGGGTGATGTGGAGGAGTCCAGCCCTGACCCCTAACGAGGAGAACAAGATGAGCACAGAGTTGACGCCTGTGGGTTCAGTTAAGTTACAGCTCTGGAGCTCACTTGTAAGGCTTAGGTGAGACTGACACCAGAGACTGATAGGCTGCTGAAACAGCAACAGCCCATCAAACCCATACAGTGGCTTGCAAATCAAAGTGTTCTCAATAGCATAGCTATGAAAGGCAGACAGACACACAACATAATACGTTATCAGTGAAACTGCCAGCAGTATCAACTGCCAAGGATGAGAGAGAGGCTCCTAGGACACCCTGACTGAGAGAAACACACACACACACGCACACACACACACACACACACACACGCTTAGGAAGAGTAGAGGGACATACCGACTGACAAGCACACCCAGCAACAAAGTAGGCCTTCATGGTATCGACACTTCAGATGTGAACGACTTGTATCAGGTCTCAGACACACAGACATGAGAGCAGACAGTCGTTACAAAGTTAGGATACAAAAACGCTGTTATGAACTGTACTTTGGGGGAGATTACATTTCCCAGTGCAAGGCAGAGACAGAGGGCAGAGGGGGAGGAGGAGGAGGAGGAGGAGGAGGAGGAGGAGGAAGGCAATAGGACAGTGCTGAGTCTATGAAAGGCAGCTAAGCAGCAGTAGCATTAACAAACAGAGATGGTGTTAAGAAACATATCGTATGTTCCTGACCAGCAGGGTCACGTTGCATGCCAACAGATTAGGACCAAAGCAGGGGAGGCTGGTGGAGGTAGAAATCGGAGGACGGGCTCATTGGAATGTATGGAATGGAATAGAATAGAATGAGGAATGGTGTCAAACACGTGATACCATTCCTTATTTAATTCCATGCATTACAATGAGCCCGTCCTCCGATTTCTACCTCCACCAGCCTCCACTGGACCAAAGACACAACAGTTCCGCTCTTCTAGCGAGGCCTGGGTGCCTGACAGAGACAGACTAGCTAGCACCCTGGCTAGTTCCACTAGTCACACATGTTGAACCATGCCGTGTTACTAGTGTGGGATAGTGGTAGTGTCAGGCTAGAGTATCATGCAAAACAAAACATTTCTTGGCACTGATAGACAGCACAGTACATGTGAAGAGCAGCTCTGCTGTCTGGTTGTTATGTCAAATATTTACCACAAGGTGGCAGCAAACGCTCGGTCAAAATGAGCCACAGATTAACAGGGCTCAATATATCCCACCATGGTGGTTCTCACAAGCAGGGAGGCAAGGAGTAAACGTGTCAGAATTGGTCTTAAAAACGTAAGAAAAAAAAAGAAAAGAAAGAAAGGTGTCAAAGTTGAGCACATCGGTAAAGATGTACAAAACACCGTTCCGTTGACAAAACCAGAACGGTAACGCAAAGTAACGTAGTGATGAATATAACATTCCCGGGATCATTTTTGTTGCATGTTTTTTTGTTTTTTTTGCCAAGCCTCTGGTAGTGCTTCATAGACGCTGGTCACACGTGAAAAACGGAAAACAATTCCTTTCGTAACCCTCCTTCATAAGTCTCGCTGAGAGAGGTGACGTGTAGAAAGTGCACAGGTGCATCAAAGAATGAACAAGATGACCCAATAACAATAAAAAAAAAAAAAAAAAAAAAAAACACCCTCACTTTGCGCTAACCATTCTCTGCCCTTTCTTTAACCATTTGACATCCCTCGCTCCCCCCTCCCTCCATCTTTGAGTGAGCCTCAATAGTCTAAAGTGGCCTCCTGTCCTTATCTCCTTATAGACAACTAGAAAGCATGTCCCCTTAGTAGACACCCACCATATTGCTTTCACCTAGCTACAGTTTGCATACCAGATGAGGGCCAGAAGAGGAAGCCACTTTAGACTATTGAGACGCACCGTCTGTCATCCTCTCTCTTATCCGTTCTTCATCCTCATCCTCCTTTCCTTTCCCTCCCTTCTTTTTCTTCTCTCTCACAGGGGCACCACCACCTCCACGTAGTTGTTGGGGAAGAATCCTGATTGGCCGTGGATCGTTCCCTGGAACCAGTTCTCGTCGATGCGGCTGGTCAGGGTGATGATGTCGCCCTCGCGGAAGGCAAGCTCTCCTTCGTTCTCGGGGTCAAAGTCGTACAGGGCCTTACAGCAGGCTTCAGCTGGAGAGATAGAGAGAGTGGGGGGAGAGAGAAAGAGAGTGTGTGTGAGAGAGAGAGAGAGAGAATGGGGGAAGGAGAGAGGGGGGGTGGAGAAAGAGTGAGAGGCAGCAAGACTTCCAGCAGGACTAGAAGACACCAGCCCACAGGCCTTTCGCAGGGGTCGAGACAGGAGAGACCAGGGTGTTGGTAACCAGAGGGAAAGGAAGCTGCTGGATCCCCTGCATTTACTGAAGTGAAACCGAGTTAACCCCAGCCGACCCCAGCCACCGTCGCAGCCCAGACAGTAACCTAACCCTGGCTGTCTCAAGGTTCAGAAGTTTCCTATCTCAAACTGAGTCGGCCGTCTGAGCCAGAGATACAGAGCTCAGCACATTCTGGCTCCAAATGTTCTAGATTCCAAATGTTGTTAGATTCTAGACAGAATGCGTATTAGAGTGTTGTTTTCATGAAACACTTGGAGCCGTTATGAAGGACACTTTGCTGTGTACTCTGTGTAGTTATGGCTGTGGTCTGAGTTGCAGTGCCCTGTGCAATCACTGTCCCAATAATTACACAGGGCACTGTATATAATCCATATATATATATATATTCCATATAATCCAGTCACGGGGAGGCTGGTGGAGGCAGAAATCAGATACTTACCATTCCATGTTATGGAAAACACACTCAGGCCACACACAGTCACTCACACACACACACACACACATACTGTCATACACACACACACACCCTTGGAGTGCAATGAGTACAGCGAGTCGCTTGGGTACCGTGAGAGTGCCTCTCTGTCTCTCTCTCACACACTCACTCACATTGTCTGTTGCTCCTCAAGGATGCTCTGTGAAAGGATGAAGGTGGGGCTGATAAACCCGCAGGAGGAGAACATGGAGGAGAACACAGTAGAGATATCAGTTGGGTGGATGAGATCAGAGCTTGTATAAGAAGAGACACACACACACACACACACACACAGACACACACACAGACACACACACAGACACACACACAGACACACACACAGACACACACACAGACACAGACACACACACAGACAGACACACACACAGACAGACACACACACAGACACACACACACAAAAAATGAGACGGGTCCACCAGTGTGAGCAGCTTGAAGAATCCAATCCATAGAGACACCAGCAGTTCAGGGTTAGTCTTACCAGAGGAGTATGCTGTGGGGTTGGCTGCGGGGGTGTATCCTCCGTTTGAGTGCTCTGGCTCTCCGTAGTCGTAGGTGGGTTTGGGTTTTGGGGTGTACTCACGCCTCGGACGAGACTGGGCCTCGTTCACCCTGAAACACACACAAAAAACAGAAGGAGAGTCATACATACATACACACAACCACATTAAAACTACATACACAAACACACACACACACACACACAGTGCTGACCTGTCTCTGAGTTTGTCAGACAGCTCCTCCAGTATCTGCACAGCCTGTTTGTGGTACTGCAGCTGAGACTCCACCAGAGAGGACAGCTGACTCACCTGCTCCACCTACACACAGAGAGAGAAAAACATGACACCATTCAAGATATTAGGATAGTGACATCAGACACACAGATGATAAAATGCCATCTCTTACTCTCTCATTTCTATCTACACAGCCTACTGTAGACTACATTCCTATCTGACTACATGCCCTGTGTGGATAGGCTGTGATCCCAGCTCTCAATAACCGGTATATTTACACTTCTGTTTCCCTCCCACATCATTATTTGTCTTTACTATCATCATAATGACTTTGCCCATGGCTGACATTGTTCTGAACCACAAGTTAGACAAGTTCTCACGACTCACAGTGACTCTTAATGTCACCTGAGACGCACACACACACACACACACACACACACACACACACACACACACACACACACAGTGTTGTCCTCAGAGCGCCTTTACATAACAGCTGGCTAGCCATGGAGCGGGGTGGGCAGCTAGCAGCACTCCTAGCCTAGAAATACTCAGCAATGCTAACTCTAACTGTAATGCTAGTGGGGGGGGGGGGGGGGGGGGCACTACTAACATCCGTCTCCAGCAGGTTGTGCATGGAGGCCTCGGCCAGCTCCTTGGACTCGTGGAACTTCTCCAGCGCCTGCCTCAGCTCCTCGTCCGGGATCTTCCCCTGGCGCTTCTTCTTGTAGTCGTAGTCCAGACGCCGGCCCTCCAGCTTCTTCAGATGGTGCTGTGGAGGGGGGGGGGGGGGGGGGGGATAGAGAGAGGCAGAGATCAGATTTGCTTTTCTTGTGTGACTCCCCCCCTCTGTTATGATGTACGTGTAAGTTCAGTAATTTGCATATGAACAAACTCTTTCACTTAGTCATTTCTGTACTGGCATGCTCCATCCGTGAGTAATCTGGTCGGAGCGGTCGAACCGGAATAATAGAAATATGGAATGCACGGGAATTAGTGGACACGAAACTTGAAACATAACCTGTTTTTCTTGTTGTAATGACCTCTTCAAAGTTCTGATGATCCTTCGGCCTACACAGAGCAAGAATTCTCAAGACATGAAGTTGACAGCACTTGTCACGTATGGCCTGTGGTACCATCACGTGTACAAGGCATTCCGGATTCAGAGATGCTAATGAGCAGAGGTTGAGGTAGGACACCACTCCTGTTGTGTTGGAGTGACACCCTGAAGGCCATTGTTAAGTGGCGGGTTTGGGTAGGAGAGATGTTACAAGTGTTCAATCAGTTGTGAGTTTTGAAAGTTGAGCACATAGCGGACATCTGAGGTTGGCATCGAAGTGGCTGAATGATGGTTCTCGCCATACAGATGCAACGTTTACTGCATCGGTATGCATGACGAGTAGGCATTATATGCCTACTGCATTAGCCTACACTCCTAGCTCTCCACTTCGCATCCTATTATGACATATTTAATGATGAACTGGTGTCACCTCGAAACTCCTAAACAAAAAGTAGGCTACACATGGGAGACAAAGTTTGAGGCCTTTCTATCAGATCTTTTCACTGGGAGGAGTTATATGTGGCCCCCCCATTACCGGTACACATCCTAAAGAACCTCGTGGTGTATGACATCACCGTCTCATTCTTCTTCGTCTCATTCTAGATGTGTACCTGAATGTCTCTGATGTCCTTCTCTACCACGGCCTGCAGCGGGTCGATAAAGTTTTGTTTGACGTCGATATCCAGCGAGTCCTTGACCTCCGACAGCCTCTTCATCGAATCCCCTACGTCCACTAGAGCGCCACCTACAGGACAAGCGTGCGCAGAGACGAGCCATCAAAATACAGCCGTTTCCTCTCAAAACGTGCAAGGAGTTGGGTGCCCTCTTCCATCTCTCCCTCCCTCATCTGCCCCCCCCCCCCCCCCCCTCCATTATAACTGTCATTTCCTCTCCTACCCCAACCCCCCTTCTCTTCCTCCATCCTCCCTCTCTCTCTCTCTCTCTTACCAAAGTTGGTGTCCTCCCCCATGTCTCGTCCGTACTTGGCCATGCACTCCCCCAGGAGGCCCTCGGCCTGGGGGTAGCCTGGACTCTTCACCTGGCCCCGCATCTTGGACACCGTGTTGAGCATGGACAGCTTGGCCCGCGACGCCGGGTTGGGCTGCAGGTACTCTGAGGTCTTACCGATGACGTCCACCACCGCTTTACTGGTGACGTCTGCCCTCTGACAGGGACACGGAGGGGAGGGGAGAGAAACAGACCTCGCATCAACCTATCATCACACATTCACACCTCGTCTTTGGCAATGCTGTGTGCGTCTTTCAGGGCAATAAAGCTTGATTTGGTTGAACTGAGACAAGAACTTGTATTCCTCTGCACTTACCCTCTCCAGATCCTTGAAGTCCTCATCGAGTTTGGTTCCCTCTGCACCGCCAACCTTCTCACTCACCATCTACAGTACACACACACGGGTTATAATGAACACTCACATAATCGACTATTATAAAAGGAAGCTCATTGTCTTTTAAAATGAGCAAGCTCTACAAGCACAGCACAGAAATGCAACTGACGAGTGACCTAATTTGGAGACTTGAGTGCCTTGAGTGACATGACTTTTCCTGGCGAGGAAAGTCTTCTAATTCCTCTGTATTAGCACTGTAAGGACTTCTACTCTGGGTTGCCTGACTTCCTCTCTGTAAAGGGATACGTTCCCTCTAGTCAGGCTTTCCTAGACCACAGAGGGTTTCCTCCCATCTCTGCCACACTCAACACACTCCGTTTCTCTTCCTACATGTACAATACCAGCACAGCACACATTCTTGAACACACAGACACACGTTTGACTCTTATTTGACTGATTGGCATGTCAAATCAAGTACACAAGTCCTATTGTTCGCTCAACACACGACCCACGGTGCAGCTGTCAGCAGGGCCTATAGCGACACACACACACACACACACACACACACACACACACACACACACACACACACACACACACACACACACACACACACACACACACACACACACACACACACACACACACACACACACACACACACAGGTGGGTCAATCAATCTGTCTTTACAGCAGTGTTCCTCAACCCCTGCTCCTGAAGACCCACAGAGTCGGTAGGCTTTGGCTTCAGCCCAGCACGAACACACACGGGTTCACCTAAACTAGCCACCGAAGCCATGAATCAGTTTCAATTCAGATGTGCCGGGCTGGAACAAAAGCCTGCGCTGCCTGTGGCTCTCCAGGACCAGCACTGACGGGCCACCGCTTTGAGGGAACGATGCCGCCCTGTATGGATGGTGCCGCTGCGCCATCTGACGACAGCATGCCGCGCTGAAAAGCTTTGCCCTGCCTTGACCTCCTTGTATCATCCTCACTTTCAGCACTCTGCACCACGTAGGCCTATTGCAAAATAACGGATGTATTTGAGACAGATGTCTGAGTCAGATTCAGTCAGACTCTTATTCGGAGTGCGCTGCAGCACAGACCCAGTTTTCCTCCCATTATTGTGGGAAGGTTTCTACTCACGGCTCAGCTGTGTTGAGGCAGGGGAAAACAAAGCCAGATAGGGGGTGGCTCGCCTTGCCTTCTGTACTGTAAACTGGCTGATATGCTGGGGGGTAGGAGGGGTGGGGGACCGGCCGGCCCAGCTGCTCATGCCATCTTGATTCTGCCTCACCATTAGATGGTGTAGAGCGAGCATTATGTCATTAGCATACATCCTGACATAAGATGACTGGAGATGAGCCCGGGTAACATATCTGAGAAGTGTTGTTGATGGTGTGATATGGAGTCTATGACTAACACAGCATGTGGCAGTTTTTTCTCTCTGTGCATAATGTGGTCATCTGCGTCTCAGGATGTAGGCCCAGCCTGGCACAGACACCTCCTTCTGAGACCCGGGCAGCAAGAGATGCAACACATGTTATCATCTAGGTGTTAATATTGTGTGAAAAATCTCTCACACCATAGTAAGACTTTGGGGCTCGATGCAATGGCAGGACCTGGAGCTGCAGATTTTGCCATGACAAACAAAGCCTAAAGGCATTAGCAAGAAAGGCTTGTTAATGGTTGTCAAGAGTTGTCCAGAAAAACTGTTGATGAGTGCATGCTTACATGAATTTGATCAGGGTCAGAGAGGGAGAAAAGCGGAAAAGCAAAAGTGTGTGTGTGTGTGTGTGTGGGTTGGGTGCATTAGAGTTCACCTGGCTCTATAGGTGTGGGCCATGGTGTGCATGCATTATGGTATCCTGGCTATGCTGCTGTAGTTCCCAATCCAGATTCCTTGGTTGTAAGAAAGACATGAGAACAGACTTGGACAACAACTGACTGGTAAACTCACACCACGGCATTCTTTGCTTATCGTCTTGTTTCCCCGTTCAAGTACGTTTCGTCATTTGGACACAACAACGAGACTACATCACTATTCAAATGACAAAAACATGACTAAAACTTAAGGCTAATTAACATCAACACTAACACACACTGTGACAACCACTGTGATCTGACTCTGTCGTTTCCCTCTCTAGATTCCCTGTGCTACGATGTCGAAGATGCCGGGACTCTACAGCCCTTACTCTTGGAGGAGCCGCACATGCACACACACGCGCGCGCACACACACACACACACACACACACACGCGCACACACACATGCGCACACACACACGGCAGTGTCTAACACACCGACAGACTGCAGGGATTATTGCCATAACAGGCCCCTATAGTGAGACAGATGGCATCTAAACAAGGGCCAACTCTGCAGGTATGAAGATGTCCTCAGGTCTTTCGTCACAGGCACATCTCATAACAGGGGTTTGACAGCGACCGTCTGGTACGGTACTAGCTTAAGTCACGAGGTGCCTGTGCTAACACGAAAGAGAAAAACCGACTGACTGATCATCAAGTCAAGTCCACATACAACCTGATTCTCTGGACTGAGAATGTCAAAGTGCTGCAGCAGCTTGATGACGTCTGCAGCTTCTGTTACTTGTGAGGTGAAGCCAAAAGAACAAAAAATGTCCATTCTTGAAGTTCTTCTATTTAAACTATGGAAGTCTGGTGGTGAAGAGGCATTGTTGTGCAACATCCTCAAAGCTGGCAGACGATTCACTATGGCCTGTACCTTACATGGCCAAACCCATAGCTAGTATTAGTCCAACACAATGGGTCCATCCATCTATTGCAATAACAAACCAATTGAGTGTTACACAAACTGTTTCTTAAACACGCAACACATTCCACACATAGCCTATGCCTAATGAGCGCATGACAGTTCCATCCGGCGAGTAGATGCTACTCATGGCGTGAGTGTGTGGAAACCGCAGATAGATGGTCTTAAACCAGGGAAGCATCCATCAGACATCTCATCGTGTAGGCTACAGGATGGACGCAATCATGTCTCACCAGT
Organism: Argentina silus; assembly: GCF_951799395.1. NCBI lineage: Eukaryota > Metazoa > Chordata > Actinopteri > Argentiniformes > Argentinidae > Argentina > Argentina silus. Next base: position 7,592,378 of record NC_139672.1, on the reverse strand, counting down.
GTAACTCCATCCCATGTCGACCCCTAGCCACTACCCCATGCCCATAGCACACCATGAAGGCCTAGATCTGAAAGAGCAATGTGATCAATTATGAACCCCTATCTAAAAGGCCAGGTAGGCCTAGATGTTTTGACCAAGGCAAGGTAGATTTTTTTTACTCTGATCTGGAAAGAGTGGGAAAAGTGAAAGGGTAGGGGTTGCAGGGGGGGGGGGGATCTCACACTCACACACACTCACAGCTTCGGTCTATTTTAATACCTCTCTTCAGTACAACTCTATTCTGGCTGTAACCCCAATTCAGGAAGTCAGGAGGAAAAAGAAGAGTGGTTATTTTTCTGCTGTACTCAGCAGGGAAATGGAGGGGGGGAATTTAACTTGACACGCACGCAGCACTATAGTTTCGCATATAAACAATAGGCCTACCATATCATTACAATGGTACTGTTGACAAACAATACAGCACTTTCTTTATTGTCCAAGTATCAGCTGTGTCGAAACAACGTAGCCAGCGATCTCCAAAAGAACGTCACAAAACAGTCTACTGTGACAGCTAGCTAGCATAGCCAACTGGCGCTACACCGATGGAACTGTTGCACAAACTTTTCAATCCCTCGAGTTCGGAATATATTAGACCAAAAGTTTAAATGTTTAGTTAACATCACAAAACATTTGCGTCACCTTCGCCTTGTCAAAGACAACTCTAACCTAGTTAGCAATGCAAGCTAGCCATCCTTGCTAATCATTTAGCCGAAGTAAAAAAAAAAGTTGTTGTTCACTGACCTGGCTGGCTTTGTAAAATTGTTTCTTGAAGCCCGCAACAGACATCTTTGCACCCGGAGTTTTGCTAAAAATAAATTGTATACACTTAATTGCTTTCAAATAATCGCTCAAAAAGTTAGATGATAAAAGTAGTCTTCTGTCTACTAGGGTTTTTTCCTCTGCAGCGGACCATACACGTCTTCAAGCTTTGCCTTGGCGAAGGGAACTTGCTTGGCAACCAGTGCTTCCTGCAAAAAGCGCAGTGGATGTTTTTTGAACTGGATTTTCAACTCAAGTATGGTGGATCCAAGCGGATCAACTGGGACATTGGCCTAATTCAAAAACATGCCACTTGACATATCTATCTATCTATCTGTCTATCTGTCTGTCTGTCTGTCTGTCTGTCTGTCTGTCTGTCTGTCTGTCTGTCTATCTATCTATCTATCTATCTATCTATACCAGATAGTGTAGATCATTTACTGTCAGAGTGGGACTGGCCAGTGGGACAACCAGGTTAACCCTGCTAGACTGCTCTGGTTTATACCACAGAATTACAAGAACCCATTTGTATTATGATTTTCATTTTTTTTTTCATGATCTGTGGTTTATACCTTATATCCCATTTGGAATCCCGCCTCACCCTCCATGCCAAACACCTCATAAATGTTCATACCTTTCCTGTCTGATACACAGAAAAGATAATCATTTTAAATATCTGTAGGTGTGTGTGTGGTATTTCTGTGTGACATGAGACATGAGACAGACACAGAAAGGCCACTTCAGTTCACATTTTCAAAAGAAAAAGAAATACCTTTATTACATTCTTTAAAGCACATGTAAAGTATCCCATTGTACAACAATATATATCAAGCCGTGATACCCGGTTACTGTTGGACTAATAATATACCTCTTGTACATATTGTCTTACTTGAGGGAAGAGAGGAAAAATACTATTTTTTGTTCTATATTTTTCTCGTTTTTCTTCTTAAAAAAATAGATCACTTACTTTACAAGACAAAAAGGTGAATACATGAAAGGGGTAAAAGATCAAAGACCAACAGAGAAATAGAAATCACAACAAAAGAAACATTAAATCCCAAGATCAAAAATCCATCTTTCAGACTATTCATATTTAGTCTTTTTTCTTCTGTGTTTGTTTTAGATCCTATGTCTTCAAATTCGGATCCTGTCGTAATACGGAGAGTAAAGAGGAAGGGGTCTTTGACACTTTGTGAGAAACATTCACAAAAATAGAGCTTACGTCCACAGTGATTATGGTTATGGGTCTCGTCACAGGTGCAAAGCAGTGAAGAATACGGGGCTAGGAGAAGACACTGGCTAGAGAGACCCAGACAGAAGACACACAGCTATCTTCCCTGAGTGGCTGAGTGACAGGTCTTAACACTTTGAGGTGTTGAGTTTATACAATACCACTACAAGAGTGGAGTGTCCGCTCTGGAACTTCACAGTTCAAGATGGAATTAGCAGCCCTTTGTGATATCATCGATTAGAATCAACTACAATGCCCGACAAAGGATACCGCTGCTCTTCTACTCCTCAAAGGGTTAAGAGATGCCTTGTCTAAAACATACAGAATATCAAAATCAAAACATTTGAGATTTAATTTAAGTTTTAGAAATCAGGAAAAACCTTACAAGCATCGATGCCTACCACAGGGTATAGCTGGTGTGTCTGTCTAGCCTGACACAAATGCACAGTGAGACAGAGGAAAAGGACGTCTTTGACATACGAATGAGGACCGTGGGAGAGAGGAACAGCAAATGTACAAAAATAATACAGTTGTTCCAACCAGCATGGAGAGCTTTATGATACATACAGACAATCTACTGTAACCTAAAGAAAAGCTATGAGTGAGAGACAGCCTACACCTCTAGGCTGCTGATTAGACTCCTCTTCCTTGCTTTGTACCACAAAGTCTCTTCGTTAAACGGTGCACTTCTTAGGCAGGGGTCCTGATGGGCGAGTGCGTTTAAATGCTGGTCTGAGAATGCATCTTCTTTGCCTTCACGTCATCGGCCTCTCTCCCACTGCCGTGGCAACTCGGCAATGAGTGTCCAACCCCCATTGGTTAAATGACATACAGTACGAAACCCCATTGGGTTGCCATGGGAGCGGAAGAGGGCCTTTGCCATGGAAACCTGAGAGTCTAGTCAAGAGAGGAAAATTGTCCAGAAATGAATGGAAGTCCAAGAGTCTCTTTTCCTGAAATTGCTGGTGTCCATTTTCCCTTCTTCTCTCTCCTTCTCCCCCCTCTGCTTATCTCCCCCTCTTTCTCTTCCAACCTCACTCACAACTGTCTCTATATATACACTCATATATATTCATCTTTATACATTCTTAATTAAAATATACATTTATAAATGTGTATATAAATTAAAGATAATTTCTTTTCTTCCTGTCTCTAAGTGGCATTTACAAGGGGAAGGGGATGTGGGACTGAGGTTTCTCATTGCATTATAAAAGCCTACAGAGGGCAGCACCGAACACTCTCATGAACAAGTGTGTGTTTGTGTCTGTAACCATTTTGTGTCTCTGTGAACCTAGGTGGACAGTGATCAAATAATAGGCCATCACTAAACAGTGCGGCCTGTAATGTAACAAAGGATCTTGGTCCCTTACAGCTGGTGAGTATACTGTGTGTGTGTGTGTGTATGCACATTTTATATATATATATATATATATATATATATATATATATATATATATATATATATATATATACACACACATACATACATACATACATACATATACACACACAGACACCGATACCGATGACAACTATGTGTATGTATGTGGCGTAGAACCATAGACTAAAAACAAGTATGTTCTAATACTTGGAGAACTTCATAGGACTTTGTCCCAGAGTGGCACTATGTACATTCGGTGTTGGTTCCTGGCTGGTGCATTGGTCAGTGAGGTACATTCATGATTTGGTTGAGGGTATAATCGAAAGCTGTGTGATGTCATACGTGTGTCAGAGCTTGGATTTTCGCTTTGTTTAATGCTAAAGTGAGCTTTATGTATGACATTGCCCACCAGTTTGTCGTATATGCTACAATACAAATAGACCATGAGCATTTAAAGTGTGTAGTGTAAGGTGCTTTGCCTGCTGGGATAGTGGAGGACTAACACGGGATGATGGGAGACTGAGTATCTAAGTCCTGGATTGTCTTCTTAACTGCTGGTTGTTTCTGAGGTCAATATATACTGTATACCATTCTATCTCTCCTTTTGCTTCTCTCTCTCACTCACTCACACACACACACACACACACACACACACACACACACACACACACACCTTCCATATCTCCCTCTCTGTGGGTTTAACTGTCTGTGGAGTTAGGGATAGAGATCTCGCTGCCGAACACTTCTCGGTACAGCGGGGGGAAGTTGAATGCAGTCTCCGGGTGGACCAGGCGGAAGAAGTCTAGTTTGTCGATGTGGAGGTTGACAATAGACTTCATCATGGGCAGCTTGGACACCATCTACAGGGGAGAGGACAGACATAGAGGGGCAAGTCAGAAACACGTCTATAGACCTGAATGGTTAAGCATGGGAGACAATCTACAGAATGCATCAAATGACTTGAATCCCTCACTGTCTTACATGATGGGACCAAATGCTAACTCAGGATACCCAAGTCTAGCTAGCTTGAACTCATGCATAAAGTCAATGGGAAATCCAGCTACGCTCATACACTCCAGGTTAGCATTGGGCTAATAAAGGGCACTGGGGCTGGTGGTTACCTTGTCCAGTTTCTCATCTGAGGCTCCGCTCATGTGTAGACTGTGCTGCAGAGCCAGGTACACCTTCTCCTGCAGCTTCTGAACCTTCCCACAGTCCGTCAGCCACGGCCGGTCTGGAAGGGAGAGGTCCATTAGGAGACCATCGTGCGTGTGGGTGCGATACAGGGAAACGTGCGCACGTGAGAGATTGACTCACCCGGGGAGAGGAGAACAGCAGCGCTGAACAGAGCCATCTCCTCATCACTCAGCTGAAGACGGCAGAGACCTTTAGCCAGGTCAAACACTGCGCTGACCAGGTCATCACAGCCTACATGAACACACATACACACAGAGAAATACATCAGATCATGACACAAGCACACACACGCAATGTTTTTCTGTTGAAAAAGCAATGGCCAATGGTCAATATGAAAGACTCACCAAGAGCTTTGAAGAGCTGGGGTGTGGCGAACTTGCCGTCAAAGTACATGGTGTTGTTGTTAGCGTTAAACGCCCGGCACATACGTATCAACAGAATCTCCAGACATCCTGCAAGGGCAACCATGGAGAGAGCCAAAGAGATGGAGAGATTGGAGGTAGAGGGTGGAGAGGGAGGGAGGGCAAGGACAGAAAGATGCTCCAACATGCACAAAACAGACACACAACAAAAAGTAAATCATTTCATTCCAGATTGGGGTGACAAGCATGTGTAATACATTTGAACATTTTGAAAACCAGCAGGGCAATAGGTATGTCACCAATGATGTTTAAAAAACAATTTCAAACAAAGTAAATAATATGGTATTAAATAAGTGTTTTGTTGACAAAAACGGAGGGAGCACCAAAGGAAGAAGGTTGGAGACAAAAAGACAAGAAGGAGCCAGTTAGCAAGTTACACCATGTCTTAATCCATCAACAGCATAGCAGGAATTTCATGAATGGGTGCATGAATGTGATGTGTGTGTGTGTGTGGGTGGGTGTGGGTGGGTGTGTGTGTGGGTATGGGTGTGTAGGTGTGTGTGTGGTCTGCAGCAGTTTGATCAGTGTGGGTGTGTAATTAGGTACTGACCTGCTTTCAGCAGAATGATCTGGTCGTTCTGACAGAGGTCCATGAAACCAGTGTTGCGTTTGGCGAACTCCACAACATACTGGATGGCATTGGTGATCTGGTGGGCACACTGCTGCCACATCCACTCTGCAGACTGGAACAAAGACACAGAGAAGTGACGTTACTACTAGTGAGTGAGAGAGTGAGAGAGTGAGTGAGAGTGAGAATGTGAGAGAGTGAGTGAGTGAGAGTGAGAGAGTGTGAGAGAGTGTGAGTGAGAGTGAGAGAGAGAGAGAGAGAGAGAGAGAGAGAGAGTGAGTGAGAGTGAGAGAGTGTGAGAGAGTGTGAGTGAGAGAGTGAGAGAGTGAGAGAGTGAGTGAGTGAGTGAGTGAGTGAGAGTGAGAGAGTGAGAGAGAGAGAGTGTGAGAGAGTGAGTGAGTGAGTGAGTGAGTGAGAATGAGAGAGAGAGAGTGTGAGTGAGTGAGTGAGTGAGTGAGTGAGTGAGTGAGTGAGTGAGTGAGTGAGTGAGAGTGAGAGAGAGAGTGAGAGTGAGAGTGAGTGAGAGAGAGAGAGAGAGAGAGAGAGTGAGTGTGTACCTTGTTCTGGTAGGAGCGCGTCTCCTCAGGTGTGTATTGTACCCAGGTCATTTTCTTCAGGTCGTCAGCACTGTACTGGCACGTCTCGAGGTGGGACTTAACCACACTCTGTATGATGCGCTCTGAAATACACACACACACACACACACACGTTAAATTCAGAGCAATAGGGTTTATTAACAGTTTATTATTATGTAATGAAGAAGTTCCAAAGACTGCGCTTCGGTCTGATTCAAAGGAAGACGAGCCTCACCTATATCCATCAGGGAGCAGTCGTCAGCCAGAGGGTCCAGCAGCGCCGCGCGCGTGTGCGCCAGCAGCGTGTGTGTGTGCGAGTGCGAGTGCTGGTACTCGAGCTGGTACTCGTGCTTGATCCCGTGGACGTCGTTCATGTCCAGCAGGGTCTGCTGCGGCGAGTTCTGATTGGACGGCGGCGGCGACGATGACGATGACGAAGAGGAGGAGGAGGAGGAGGAGGAGGAGGACGATGAACAGTTGGAGGTGTTCCCGGCGCTGGAGCCTCCGGCCATCATCTCCAGGCTGCAGTACTCGTTGGCCTCCTCCGGGGTCAGGGGCAGGCCAAACAGGTCCGGCAAGGCGGCGATGTCATCCAGGTCGCTGAGGGCGGAGCTGGAGCCCCCGCTGCTGTAGGAACGACTGAGACCCCCCTCGCCGTCGTCGCTGCTGCCGCTGCTGCCCCCCGCGGACACGTGATCTTCTCTGGACAAGGACAGACTCCCGGACCCCCCCCCGCCGCCGCCGCCACTGCCTCCCCCCCCGTTGGCCAGTAACTCCTGGGACTTTTGGTGTTTCTGGACCTCGGCGTACAAGCTGTCGCGCTGCTTCTTGGACATACGGCCAAACTTCACGGCTGGACACGCAGAGAGAGAGAGAGAGAGAGAAAACACATTAGGAAACATCTCTCGTTTCTCCCTCAAAGACCGTACCGGAAATAACGGATATATAAATGGTTTTTGATATCTTCCAAGTCAATCACTGATCATCATCTCTGTGTGAGCGTGTGTATATGTGTGTGTGTGTATATGTGTGTGTGTGTGTGTGTGTGTGTGTGTGTGTGTGCGTGCGTCTAGTTTGTTACTCACCGTCCCGGCTCATGCCTAAAGCCAGACACTTCTGTAGCCTGCAGTGTTGGCAGCGGTTACGGTTGGTCCTGTCGATCAGGCAGTTCCTTTGCCGTGAGCATGAGTACATGGCATTATTCTGCTGGCTGCGACGGAAAAACCCCTACAGAGAGAGAGAGAGAGAGAGAGAGAGAGAGAGAGAGAAGGATAGGATGAGTAAAAACATCATATACAATTGTATGTGTTTATATATCCTTTAGAAAATCAAGGATAGTCCCATTAAGATATACATCTCAAGGGAGCCCCGGAATGAGGATCTGACGGTTCCGCTGGTTTTACCTTGCAGCCTTCGCAGGTGATGACTCCATAGTGGATCCCTGATGACTTGTCCCCACAGATCTTACAGGGGATCACCTCGATTTGAGCTGCCGGGACAGAGAGAGAAGCAAGGTTAGATTGTGAGGGAATAGGTATGACACAGCAGAATAGACATCTATTGACATCCAATGGAGCAGAGGAGCCTGGACTGATATGACACGCTCACACACAAGCACCCCCCCCCCCCCCCCCCCCCCTTTGACTATTGAGTAACACACCACCACCCAGGTAAACATCTCATTGAGAACTGCCAAGCAAGAAAGGCAAATATCAAAAACAGAAGTGATTGCATAACATGTTGCTCACTCACTCACACACGCACTCACTCACACACTCATCTTTGGCATTGATATGGGGGGGAAAATAAAATAAATATTTCCTTCGCAACTGGTTTCTAGCTGGCAAGTGGCTGTGATTACAACAGAAAGGCCCAGTGGACAGCCACCATATCATGTCATAACCCTGTTACTACATCTACATTATGTGGCAACTCAAAGAGCATGACAACGTGAGGAAAATAACACCAAAAGTTTATTATGCAACAAATAAAGAGCAGGAAAGAAGAAAATATATTTTATATAGTGTTTTTGAGTAAAGGTTATGACGGGTCATTTTCTAATCATATTTAGATAGATACAAGTGAGTCTTTGCAGCTGAACCTAACTTAACTGTGTCTGTCTGTGGTCCCAGTGAGGTACAAGGGACAGAAATAGACAGGGAGTCAGGTGTCTGACAAACCAGTCCATCCACACACAGCACACACACACAGCACACACACACAGCACACACACACAGCACACACACACAGCACACACACACAGCACACACACAAGGAGTTAAAATTGAGGCCAGCACCTGAACAAGAGCCATGTTTCCTACAGTTAAACAGATCCAAACTGGATCATCCAGCAGTTGTAACACCATAACGCTGCACAGGGACAAAAACAAGTTTCATTTATGGCTTTTGATATGCTGCCATTAGACAGCTGTTGCTCAATCTGAATCTATTTAGTGCCAGAAACAGATTACAAATCATTGTTATTTATGTGAATAATCTCCTGAGACACAAAGATATGGAAAACCATTAGGCGTCAGTGATTTAATGCATTGTTGTGGCCTTACACATTGGAAAAGGAATACATAACTTTAAGCGTATTTTTCCACATGCCAAAAAAGCTAGTCTATCGTCTAAAAGTGTTGACTAAAATCATCAAGACTGACTCTGGCAGCTGCAGGCATGCAATGGAAAAATCTCTCTCTCCCTCCCTCCCTCCCTCCCTCCCTCCCTCCCTCCCTCCTTCCTCTCTTTCTCTTCAATCCCCTTCTCCGCCCTCCCTCGCCTCTCGATTATATAACTCCTGTCTGCGAGCATTCCACAAAACGCTCTCATTCAGCAGGGTCACTCTAGCACTGCCATCGCCCCGTCCACTCCCTGCCTCTCCACTTCCCACTGGCTGAGCGGCGACCAGGGGCTGCTTGGGGTTGGATGGAGAAACCATCACTCAAATGCAGTAGCCTGTCAGTCCATGTGGACATTCTGTCCCACTGACACACTTTCTCACTGTGGGGGGGTTGGAGGCGGTTTGGGGGGGGGGTCAAGCATGTTTTGTTTGAATAGGAGCTCTCAACTCTGTGTTTTAAGGTGGAACCGGACTTAGACTTGACTTTCCCGTACAGTGCTAAAACTGACTGAAGCACGGCAAATAAATCAAGTCACTTTGATTGATTGTGCTTTGTACTGTATTATAGTCCAATAGGACTATGAACTTTCAGCTGTATGTCTGGTATGACATATCTGGTTACTCTATCTCACTCTCTGACATTGAGCTTCTGCCTCAACTATTTCTATTCTTGTCCTCACCAGAGGAGATAGTAACACACACCCCACCCCAGTGCTATAATAATATAACACAGGGCTAGTCCACTCTCTTCTGCTTTTCTATATACAGAGATTAGAAACTCTTGAGTCAACAGCAGAAGTCTTATCTGCAAACTTGCATCTGCACTTTGACAGCACTACCTGTACAGTCTAGTTGCACAGGGAGCAGACTCATCCTCTAGTCATATGTCGTTCACAGACAGCAGGGATGTCAATTCAACCCCAACCCTGCAGTTGACCTCTGACCTGAGCCAACAGACCAGGCCCCTCCAATCACTTTGACCTATCGTTTCCTAGAGAGCCCAGTGGTCCTCAGAGCCAATCCCATGGAGTATAAACATCACTAATATTTCCTGGAGCAAAGAAGAAATAAACTACAGAAAAATAAAGACTTAAACCGTAGGGTCCATTATTGTAGAGTAAGTATTAGTGACAGACAGAATGGGAGTGTTGCCAACTAATCATGTTTCAAATTACTTTACCTGCATCGCAGCTATCTTGAGGTAAAACCACTCACAGAGTGCTGGAGTGAACAGTTACTTCTGACACCCAGACATTACTCAAACTAAAATAGCAACACAGTTCAATAGAAAGACAGTTTCTTCTTGCTTAAGCTAAGCTAACCCTGTTATCTCAGCCGCAGGCTGATTCAACAGGAGAGATACATCTCTGGCTTTATGGCTCAAATGGCTCACTTCCTGGTATCTAATGCAGAACACACAGTCGGCAATTTCACTGTTCCCGCTGATCAATGTGTCAGGCAGTAGGGTGTCAGTACGCCGCGCGTTACCCCGCCACATATCCAGTGCACACACACACACACACACGGACACAGACATGTGCGCACGCACACACACACTGTTCTGAGCAAAGGTTGACTCAACTGTTGACTCAACATACACACTCTTGACAATTCCAACTGATAAACACATTCAGGTGTACAGTTAATCTACAGAGTGAGAGCAGTGCCCATGCATGTCACAGACTCCTACTGCTGTGTTAAGACAGGAGCTGAGCGTGCTCCTTCTCGACGCCAATAAGCCGTTTAACGACAGTTCCGACATGGCATGGCATGTTCTTCGCTCGGCGGTATTGAGGTGGGAGGACTCTAGACTGCATGGGTTCTACACCACTCTGAGAAGGATGTGCTTGTAGCTGTTGTGACATGCCAACCTTTGATCCCTTGAGGCGCGTTAGGCCTCACTGCTCAAATTGGACGGAGTGTTAATCATTTCAATCAGGAAACCGTTTGGGTCTACGTGCATCTCAAGAGTCGAAAATGGCTCAATTTCACTGCCTCCTTTCCCTTGTCGGCAATGAGGGAAGAGAGACCCGCATGATCAGTTAGGCCACATGCAAGCCCATGGGTCCAGCACCTGGAGGCTGCATGGTGTGCGTGACATAATGTACCGGACATACTGTGACTAAGTCTCTCCCTCCAGGGTGCGGCTCTCCGACCTGGGCAGTTCCCTTTGGAGTACACAGTGTTGGTAACCGCTATCCCAAAGAGCAGCAAATGATACTGATACTGTGATACTAACCCCACACAACCAGCTCTGGTCTGCCCCAGCAGGCACATACCACTACCAGAAGGGCCCGGTATAGGGGCGTTCCTACACTGGAAGGAGGGTGTGACACTTCTAAAAGCTATATGTCTCTACTGGGGTGTTATGAACGTTGTGACAGTTGTGGTTAATACATCACACTTCAAACAGTGATAAAGGAACAGGACTGCTGTGAGTCACTGCGGCAACAGAAAGGGGAATTGCAAAATGCAATATAATACGGAAACAAGGAAATCAGGAAGTTGGAGGCTCAAAAATAATTTGGGTATGATAGATACGTAGTACAAATTACTTCACAATACTTGAGTAAGAAACAGGCTGATGGCTGATGGGAAAAACAGAAGTCTAGATAAGGAGAAACTGCTGCTATTCTGAATCTTTGTAAGTCAGCAAACGAGAGACTTTGTTAGTGTATTTTCAGTCCAGTGAACTGAGCCTCAGAGTTTGTTTACCTTTGGATATCCTGCCAGAAGAGAACCTCCCTCAGCCAAAATCTCCCCTCTTGATCTCTTCCTCCACACCACACCGCCCTCTCTCTAAACCTCACAACAAAATTATCCCCTATCCCTCCATCAAAGGCCAGAAATATCACCCTTTACCGCTTCCCCTGAAATACAACGTCATTGTTAATAATAAACAAGAAAACATGTTTTGAGGAGGCACAGTCCTAGCCTAACTTTTTGCAAGTATAGGCTACTGAAGCAACAGAATATTGTAACAGGTTGGCTGAAGTAAAATGTTACAGTGTTATAGACGGAGAGTAGGCTATTACAGCAAAGCTGTCCTGTCGGACCTTTCTGCATGGCTTTAGCAAATAACATGGGTCCAGTATTTCAAAACTTTGTAATCTAGATCACAATGATCCGGATTCTTGTTTGCGATCCAGAATCAGATATATCTGGCAGATTTTGAGTAGTATAGAGGAAATCAGCCGGCTCGATCTGATCTTGAATAGCAAAATAATATCCGGATCATTCTTATCCAGATTAAAAGTGTTGAAATAATGGCCCATGGTGCCGAAATTAAAGATCAAATTCAAGTTCGACAGCTTTCGGAATGCCTACAACAAGGGCGCTGTTCGGTGAAACCAACAGGCTGCACATCCTCGGTGAGCCCTTCCCCCATCTCTCTCTCCCTCCCTCTCCTACGCGAATGCTGTATAATGCTCGGTGACATAACCAGGTCAGTGGAACAGCAAGCCAAGTGTCTCTCCCTCCGCGGACTCACACAGTCGGCCATGCTGGCACCGCCATCATAACAACACGCCGAAAATACACGATTAATTTAATTCCCCACTGGGCACAACAAATTAACAACATTAAAGTCTTAACCATTAATGGATTCATTCACTGGGATTAAGGGCGCATATGGCTATTGTTCTGGCAAAATAGATAACTAAAACTACGAATACAATTAAACTATGATTAAAGTATTGCTTTAAAATATATAATTCACCATGTTCGCATATGCGTTATATGCTTCATCATGTACTCATGAGATTAAAAGTGTCAGATTAAAAAGTCTTTGAATGTTTTATTTTTATGTAGGATATAATAAATAGCCTGTGAAGAATGATTTGCAACTCATGGGGAGGGGGGAAAGTTGAGCATTAAAAACATTCAAAGCAATGTTTTGATTACATAATAATATGTTGCATTTGTAGTACTCCTTTCCACCACTAAGCGCTCCTCGGTTCTTCACTTATTGCATAACCATCAATACGAACCCCCAGGCAAAATGTACAGACGGAGTCCCAGGTGGAATAGGCTCACTGATTATGCAATTTTTCTCCAAATACGAAATACATCTAACTATGTCCTGAATCTAGGTTTAGGCAAATTTTTGAACGAAAATAATCCATTATGCTTATGCAACTATACACATGTTCAATAAAACATTCATTTAACATAGAAAACACGAATTCCAACATATTATACATCTCTGTCAGAAAAACTCTCGCTCATGCCGATAGACAAACTTCGCGGTAATAATGGCTCTGTATACAGAATATCTGGCTCAACCAGTTATGAGGGATTAACGCCATACGCACTTGGAAAAATAATAGCCTCATGCTCTGGAGTGTGCAAGCCTCTACTGCATTTACATGGGGCCATTTACCTAGGTTTTACAACCTATGGCATTGTTTACAACCAATATACATTTAAAGGTGTGACATTGTACCAGGTGGTCATTCGAATATGAATAATAGGAATATTCTCTCTAGAGAATGCACTTACCTCTCATGTTGAATGTTTATCTTGACAAGATCAAAAAACTCGCCGACATGTGGGTAAACTAAACACAAATATGTCTCAAGATGTTTTAGGCCAGCATAAAAGCTAGCACTCAAGACTATTCCTTGCAGCTCTATAAATTATAAAAAAAAAAAAAAAAAAAAAAAAAAAAGCTGTGTGAAAACACGGCAAAAAAAATCCTTTATCGCTCGACAAAGTCTGGCGTCGGGAAAATCAAAGCAAAGAAATTGGTCGATTTAGCTTGCATGTTATCTTAACGCCTCGTCACACGATTTCTCGAACTTTTGACAGTATGCTCCCACGGTGGTTTAGCTTGGCTTGCAAGAGTTTCAGTCAGTCCTCGAACCCCCCTTTTTGCGCTGTGACTCCGCTTCTCTGTGCTTTCCGCTCAGTCTACCCTGCTAACCTACTTTTCGACGCGTGGACTCTCACATGATCTCACTCCCGAAAGCTCCTCTCGGAGACCTCGGGCGCGCGCTCGCGGGAGCGAATTTAAGGAGGATCGGAGAAGGCTTTGAGCAAGGTGAGAAGAGTGTGAGCCCATTACTGTCTTACCCCCTGTTTACAAACAAACACAACACTTTGCATGGATGTCATGGAGTATCAGCCTATTTTCATGAGTCTGAATTACTTTCGAGGCATGGATATACAAGTGGCTGTGGACTAGGTCCTTCGATAAGGACAGTGTCTGTTAGGATAAAGACAATGATGGGTTTCTCTTCCCTCTCTTCCCTCATTGCCGACGAGGGAAAGGAGGCAGTGAAACTGAGCCATTTTAGACTCTTGAGATGCACGTAGACCCAAACGGTTTCCTGATTGAAATGATTAAATGATTAACACTCCAATTTGAGCAGTGAGGCCTAATGCGCCTCAAGGGATCAAAGGTTGGCATGTCACAACAGCTACAAGCACATCCTTCTCAGACCGGTGTAGAACCCATGCAGTAAATAATTTTACTCCCTGCACTCGTGTATGAGACTAAACTTGAAACTTGAAACTTGAAACTTGAAACTTGAAACTTGCTACTAATGACTGTTTCATTGCAGTGATTTCTGATGAAGCAATACACTGGAATGAGATAAACTAGTGTGTGTGTGTGTGTGTGTGTGTGTGTGTGTGTGTGTGTGTGTGTGTGTGTGTGTGTGTGTGTGTGTGTGTGTGTGTGGGAGGATGCGTTGTCCGTCTGAATGTGTGGGGGGTTGGTCTTGATGATGCAATTCAAACAGGGAGATGGCATCTTCTTCAAAGTAGGTTAGTGGAGCGACAATGGAGCCTTCAGCCCTGCACCCAATACCCTCACCCTCACCCATATCCACCTCTCTCTCTCTCTCTCTCTCTCTCTCTCCCTGTCCCTGATGTCCCTCTCCCTAGCCTCCCTTCATTTTCTTCTCATTCACTTCCCTCTGTGTTTTGTTTTGCTTTGCTTTCTCTTAATTTTTCCACCCCCGGCTGCAGTGCCAACCACAATGATCTATCTCTTTTCTCCTCCTCCTTCTTTTTTTTTTTTCTTCTTCTTCATTTTCTTCTTTCTCCCTGTGATATTTCTGAATATCCTTGACTGTCTGCCTGCTTGCCTGCCTGCCCGCTTGCCTGTCTGTCTGTCTGTCTGTCTGTCTGTCTGTCTGTCTGTCTGTCTGTCTGTCTGTCTCTCTCTCTCTCTCTCTCTCTCTCTCTGTCTGTCTGTCTGTCTCTCTCTCTCTCCCTTCTCTCTCCCTCTCTCTATTTCTCTCTCTCTTGTCGCCCCCTTAAAACCCCCCTGTTCTCCGTCTCCCTTGACAACTGAGGCAACACTTTGACCCTAAGCGTTATGTAACAACAGAACAGCTCAGATAGAGAGCAGAGAAGAGAGGGAGAGAGGGAGAGGGGGAGGAGCAGGAGGTAGCCATTAACATGGAAGACATTTCCTCCCCAGTTGACAT
>NC_139672.1:7547146-7572146 GCF_951799395.1 Argentina silus | reverse complement strand
CACACACACACACACACACATATAGGCGAATATGGGCCAAGCACACAGCCGGAGTGACACGCTTTCTGAGGTTAGCATTCGACTGTCCTGGAGTCTATCCAGAAACAGCCACCCCCACCCCCCCCCCCCCCCACACACACACACACATTATGCAACGATGATGTATTATGTAATATCTTAACAAAACAAAATGAAAGATGAGACAAGGGAAATTGGGATGAATCAAAGTCCAAGTGTGGAATACATTTTAACCTTGGACTGGGGTCTTATTGTAAACATTTTCGATTTAAAAAACATTTATTGCTGGACATTTTTAGTTATTGTACATAGGTGAATAATGTACTATTGTGAGGCGCTGCATGGTGAAATGAACTGAGGAACATGTCTCTTTGTCTGACTGAAGGGTGGTGTGAGAGTGAAGACAGGGAATGGTGACTCACTGCAGGGAGCGGAGAAAAAAGAGGCAGAGGGGAAAAAAGAGAGAAAGAGAGGGGGAAAGAGGGAGAAGAGAGGCACAGCGAGGGGAGAGAGAGAGGGGTGTGTCCCGACTGACCTAGTTACAGCGGTGAAAAGCCCCCCTCCTTCTCCTCTGCCTCCCCTTCCCTCCACCCCCAACCCCCACCACCCTCCCCTCCCCTCCCACAGCCCTACTAACGTCTAAAGGGCACTTTCAAACACACACAGCCAGACAAGGATACCATGCAGAGAGGCAGACAAATAGTCAGATAAGCAAGAACACATGAACAGATAAGTTGGACATACAGACAGACATACAGGAATACATAGAGAAACTCAAGCAGAGATAAAAAAATAAATAAAAAAAATGACATGAGTATTTGATGCACTCTATTTGAATTCGCACTGATCAAACCTTTCCACCTGTTGTAGCAATAACAACGTTTTAGAATTGAATTGCTAGGTAAAGCTGGCTGGGCTGGCAGTGAGTGGACTAGTGGAGTGAAAGTTCTCAGCTCAGAGATTAAGCAACAGCAGCAAACTACCATCTGCTGGTATTCGGCCATCCGGTACGATGCTGCCTATTGTGATTGTTGTTATGTCATTATAAACTCTTAATCCCATGGCATAATCCTAATCTGCACTGTACTGTACTAGTGAAGGCAAACCGTAATCTCATAATCTAAATCCCCTCTCCCTGCTCCCAAAACCCTCTCTCTCACTCCCTCTAAATACATCCATCCTCCTCTCCCTCTCTAAAGCTATCCCTCTCTCCCTCTCTAAAGCTATCCCTCTCTCCCTCCCTAAATGTATCCTTCCCTCTCCTTCCTCGCTCCACCTTCTCTGTCCTTAAATCCACCCTTCTATCCCTCCCTAATTCCTTCCTTCCTTCATTCCTTCCTTCTTTCCTTCCTTCCTTCCTTCCTTCCTTCCTTCCTTCCTTCCTTTCTTTCTTCATCCCTCTCCTAATCCATCACTCTTTCCTTCCACTTTCCCTTGCGTGTGTTGAGGACCTCACGACCGTGACCATTAAGCGTGTAGTAATGGAACACACAAGGGTTAGAATGGGGTTTATAGGGGATAGAACTGCCCCCAAATCTGGTTTGCTTTATCATCCAATTCTCTCATTTTCCCCCTCCGTGTTTTCTGTCCATTGCCACAGCTCTTTGGGATAACAGCTCTATGGACTGTCTTTGCGTTCAGCTTTCATTCTCGCCTGTGATTAACATTGGATGGTTGCACCTTTGTAAAAGTGGATATGGTTGAGGTTTATTCCTGACATATTCGGGGTGGCCTACACTACTTGACTACAATGTTGTTGTTCTCACACAGTGAACTCTCTCACAGTATACAGCAGTGCACCTGCCAGGAGTGTATATGAGGTTAGGGTAATCCTGTCAGTCACACTGCCTGCGGTCTGACAGTGTTAGGTAAAGCTGCAGGGCTTACATAACCAAACACTAAACCACGTACGCACTCAGGTAAATGCAAAGTAATCTATTCCGTGAACGAATAGCGCGAGCGCGCGTACAACATCATTCACAGTCCTATTGAGTTACCTTAGGCCACTCTAACGTGTTAGATGTTAACGAGGTGGGAATTGAGGGGGAATTGCAAAGGCTGGGCTCAAACCATGCTCTTTAGTACCAAGGAAAGTGCGCTACCTCCTGTGCCATGTAGGTCCAGGCCTCTTGGCAGAGGCCGTAGTGTGCTGACACACAGAAAGGCTATACTATTGCAGAGCTTGGAACAGCTCTGATTCTGGGCAGTGTGTTGTTGTGAGCTCCTCTCTACTAATTGCCTACCCATTGAAAGGACCAGCACGATGCACAGGCTGGTTGGTGCTGTTAGAAGCCCAGATCAACAGACTGGCAGGTGTTAGTCAGGGCCCCAGAGCAACAGACTGGCAGGTTTTAGTCAGGAGCCCAGATCCACTGACTGGCAAGTGTTAGTCAGGGCCCGGATCCACAGACTGGCTGGTGATGTTACAAGCCCAGACTGGCTAGTCCTCCTGCTCCCCCCATCTGTTAGACTGGCTTGAAGACACCCTGATGAAGGCATCACAGAGAAAATATTGGGAAAATAAATCACACTGCAATGAATGAAGAATAGATGTATTTACCTAGTGGTTAAGCTTAGTGGTTAAGCTTAGGTCCCAGAACTGAGGTTATGTGCAACCTCTTTCACCTAGCTATTTGAATGCAACTCTAGTTACAAACTCCCTGACATGGCCAAATGAAAATTCCAGAATACAAATGAGGACCAGTTGTTGCAGTGGCCTAGGAGATGAGAGAACGTAATGCTGGACAAGGTGCAATACAACAGACTGTTGATGATTTCATGTTTTAATTGTGTCATCTACTGTAATTGCATCTGCTGTATATCTAATCAAATGAAACTGTTCCTCCTCAGCGTAATGTGTTTGATAATCACCAATCTGGGCTCCATGTATTGTTGTTCATGAGGGATGAGTCAGAGTCGAGGTTGTTATGTAATGACAGTCTGTTGTTTGGTGGCCTCAGCCAGAGGTCCCTGTGGCGCAGAGGCAGTCTACGTGGGTGAATACTGCCACTGCTGCTGCTGCTACTGCCACAAAAGACCAGAGGACTATTGGGTGACATTGAGAGAGGGAAAGAGAGAGAGAGAGAGAGAGAGAGAGAGAGAGAGAGAGTTCAGATTCCAGTCACTGTGCCAGAAGATGACACAGTCACACACTTTTCCCAAACAGAGCCCATTTCGTTGAGTACTGCTTGTCACATGTCATTTCACTTGATTTCAATCTTCCCTCCAATTTACCCACACTGCAATTTGTCTCTGCTTTCAGTCTCCTGAATGAAAGACAAGGCCACTTCGATAAACAACCAATTGCCGTTGAAGAACGGGAAGGTTTTGTGTTCACTGATAGTCTTCTGGAAAAATCTATTTCTCAATTTTCTCCTCCGCTCAGCCTCCCCTAGCTCGACCTCCCACCTCCTCTTCCTCCTCCACCTCCATCTCTCCTCTGACCTGTGTTTCCACTTCAACACACATACACACCACTCCGGAAATTGTCATTTGATTGGAAAAATATTTGTACAAAGAAGAATAAAGGAAAGGAAAAATGACTTGGGAAAGATGGGACAGTCCAGCTCAAAACCGGATGAAAAAAGAAAGAAAAGAAATGTCAAACACAATTTTTGATAAATACATATTATGCTTTTTGAAACCCTCATCTTTTGTCTGCAAATATCACAAGGCTTTATGATTTGGTGATGCCAAGTAAACAAAAACCTGACACGCTTTTACAAGTAATCATTTTCACCATTTCCGTTTCAGACATGATTGTGCAGAGGAAATGGTGCAGAAAGGTCACCCTCCCACACACTATATTATGCTATACAACACACACCACGACCCTTATATGTGCAGCAGTGAAGGCTGGAATTCCATTCCATGTATTACAATGAGCCCGTCCTCTGATTTCTACCTCCACCGGCCTCCCCTGGAGTGCAGTTGTTTATACCATCATGACTGTTTAAGAACAGAGAGTACAGTGCACTGTAAAGATGGTGGTTTCTGCTACGTGACAAAGGCCTCATAGTGTGGTTACAGAATCATTTCTACAAAGCAACATAGCTGCCTCAGGTGGTAAATGATATTTTTCACACGAATTAAATGAGACTGTACTTCCTCTATCAAAGAGATAGCAGTTTGAAAAGCCATCATGATAGTGTAATGCATGTACAACGCTAATGTAGACACGGGTGGTTGAGTTTCGAGACAATTTCCATCAATTAGTCCTTCTGAAGTATCGACACAGCAAAAGCTCCATTGAATGGTGAGTACACCTTGTATAGTTCTTAGATATTGTACAACAATGATGTATGAACATATCCAAATTTATTTTGGTCAATTCAAGAAAGACAGATGATTTGGTGAATATCAATAGTTGACCTTGACCATTAAAAAAACTTGATAAATAATTGTATAACATAATATTCTATAATATTTGATCGTAATTGCATCATTTTGGTAGTGGCTATATGAAACCATAAGATTGTAAACATATATCTATCTAAGGAGGTCATCACAACAACCCTAATTACTAAAGCAGAATATAATTAAACATGACAATGCTTAATTAATGAATCCTTAGTTAATCAGTTCACACTATGATCACACTATTCCTCAGTCATTGTCATGAATCAACAAATGAACTGGTTGTGGATATTCAAGACTGATTAGCTTTCTCTATCAACAACTGTGGACCTACCTCTTCCCTCACTCTTTACAAAGGAATGCTTTGGACTTTGTAAATATTTGACACAACTAAAAGGTTGTGGCTACCAAGAGGTAGTAGGCTATTGAGTCATTAGAAGCAGAAGCAGAAGCGGAAGCAGAAGCAGAAGCAGAAGCAGAAACCACCACAACTTATTTCTGTCAATGACTCTCATTTTCCTTGTGAAGCTGATTCAAAATTTCAAATAATTACCCTGATTCAAACACCTATTCTGAAGGTCTGATTGAGATGTAAGGGGTTGTTTTGGGTGAGTATTATGATCTTATGCAGGATGTGTTTCAGGGGAGGCTGGTGGAGGCAGAAATCGGAGGACCTATTGTAATGTATGGAATGGATTGTTCCATAATTTCTCATTCCATTTCATGCATTACAATGAGCCCGTCCTCCGATTTTTGCCTCCACCAGCCTCCCCTGATGTGGTTTGTTTATTCAGCAATTTAAGTGGAAACTATTGCCATTTGTGTTAGACCATTGGTGCAAGACTTGAGAGCGTCAGCATCAGTCTATGAAAGTGAACATATGAGGAGAGGGAGAGCATAAGAAGATGCATGGTTCTGGCCCACCAGGGCCATAATATATTTATATATATATATATATATATATATATATATATATATATATATACAGTTGAAGTCTGAAGTTTACATACACTTAGGTTGAAGTCAATAAAACTATTTTTTAACCACTCCACAGATACAACAAACTACAGTTTTGGCAAGTCAGTTAGGACATCTACTTTGTGCATGACACAAGTAATTTTTCCAACAATTGTTTACAGACAGATTATCAACATATTTCACTTATAATTCACTATATCACAATTCCAGTGGGTCAGAAGTTTATATACACTAAGATGACTGTGCCTTTAAACAGCTTGGAAAATTCCGGACAATTATGTCATGGCTTTAGAAGCTTCTGATAGGCTGATTAACATCATTTGAGTCAATTGGAGGTGTACCTGTGGATGTATTTAAGGCCTACCTTCAAACTAACCTCAGAAAGAAATATCACAAGTCTGGTTCATCCTTAGGAGCAATTTCCAAACGCCTGACGGTACCACGTTCATCTGTACAAACAATAGTATAAACACCATGGGACCACGCAGCCGTCATACTGCTCAGGAAGAAGACGCGCTCTGTCTCCTACACCATCCCAACCGTGAAGCACGGGGGTGGCAGCATCATGTTGTGGCTGTGCTTTGCTGCCGGAGGGACTGGTGAAAATTATGTGGATATATTGAAGCAACATCTCAAGACATCAGCCAGGAAATTACAGCTTGGTCGCAAATGGATCTTCCAAATGGACAATGACCCCAAGCATACTTCCAAAGTTGTGGCAAAATGGCTTAAGGACAACAAAGTCAAGGTATTGGAGTGGCCATCACAAAGCTCTGACCTCAATCCTATAGAAAATTTGTGGGCAGAATTGAAAAAGCATGTGCGAGCAAGAAGGCCTACAAATCTGACTCAGTTACCCAAGTTCTGTCAGGAGGAATGGGCCAAAATTCCACCAACTTATTGTGGGAAGCTTGTGGAAGACTACCCAAAACATTTGACTCAAGTTAAACAATTTAAAGGCAATACTATCAAATACTAACTAAGTGTACGTAAACTTCTGACCCACTGGGAATGTGATGAAAGAAATAAAAGCTGACATAAATAATTCTCTACTATTATTCTGACATTTCACATTCTTAAAATAAAGTACTGATCCAAACTGAGACAGCCTAAAACAGATTAGATTAGATTAGATTAGATTCAACTTTATTGTCAATGTGCAGAGTACAAGTACAGAGACAACGAAATGCAGTAAACAGGGAATGTTTACTAGGATTAAATGTCAGGAATTGTGAAAAACTGAGTTTAAATGTATTTGGCTAAGGTGTATGTAAACCTCCTACTTTAACTGTATATTTATAATAGTATAAATATATAGATGTGTATATGGTCATCTCCATATAACATATAAGCGACTGCATTGTTTATCAAGTGTGTTGACCTCCATCTAGCCTGCATTTACCACACAGATACAACAATGGTGAAAATGAAATCCCCATTGATAATCACTGCCCTTTTCAAACTCTATTAATCTATTCTACTTTATTCATCTATTCATCTATTCTACTCTATTACAGTCTATTCATTTTCAGTCAATCTGCAGAATGGACTGATTTGTTATTGGACTGAATTGCTGTTACCCAACATAATAGACTCTCTTTGTCCAATCTCTCTTCTCAGGGAACTATGAGCAACAACACCAACAGCTGCCAACAAGTAACTATATGTTACGTCTGCAACACGAACTGCAGTGTGGAGTACCTCGAAGGTGTGGGGTACGTCCCTTTGTTCCTGGTGGGCCTCATCCTCAACATTGCCGCCTTGCGCGCGTTCATCGCCAAATGGGGCTGTTGGACGGACACAGACATCTACATGCTGAATCTGGCCGCCGCCGACTTCTCCCTCATCCTCTTCCTCCCCTTCAGAATTGTAGACGCCTTCACCTGTCTGGAGAGGACCTGCTTATGCACCTTCCTGATCTCCACCCACTACATCAACATGTACGCCAGCATCATGACCGTCACCGCCATCAGCATCCATCGCTACCTGGCTGTGAGGTTCCCGCTACACACCAGGGCCTGGCGGTTAAAGAAAAAGGTCGCCTGCGTTGTGTGTGTGGTCATTTGGGTGACGGTGGTGAGCATATGTCTGAGGTTCAGTAAATCCAACTTCCCTGACCAACTGTTGACCTGCTATGAGAGACGCAAGGACAGGCCGCTGGAACTTAACTTCTTGGTGGTTCTAGAGGTGCTAGGGTACCTCATTCCACTCCTGATCATCATGTTCTGTTCCACCAAGACCATCTTGACCCTGCTGAAAGACAAAGAGGGGGATGAGTCCACCACTGGAAGGAAGAAGAGCATCATAGGCATTGTGACAGCCAACATGGTGGTTTTCATCGTTTGTTACACACCCATCCATGTTGCGTTTCTCCTGAGGAACCAGGTCAACTCCAATGCAGTGGATTTATTTTGGCAGGTTAGTGAATGGATCGCTACCACAAACTGCTGCTTGGATTCTATCAGCTACTACTATTTGTTGAAACGTTGTTATGTTGGTTCCAAGAGTAAACAAACTCACTAACTCAATGGCCGAGCCTTCCTTTGGTGATCTAAGAGGCCAACGTTACGAGCCCTCTTAGGAGTTAATGCTGTACATCAGTAGCACACTTGGACACCAACAGATCAATAGTTCAGTCCCCACTTTGTCTATTCTACCCTAGCCCACTAGACTTCACACAGAGGACTAAAGGTTGGATTAAGCCCTACACCTACCTATGAACCTGCTGCTTTCCAGGCCTTCCCTCAGGACTGTAACTGTCATACTGCATGAATGTGGTTTGTTCAGACAGACAGCCTGGCTCGAACCCGCATCTTCAACCCATATACATCTGTTACAACAAGCATCTATGCATCTGTGTGCTACATACCAACACGCCTACACTCCACAGCCTGCTCTCTCAGTGGTTTTATTTTACAGTACCTTTTTTGTTGTTGTTGCCCTTTCATACGTTTCATTAAACATCTATTCAATGATGTACAGTATGTGTGTGCATGTATGTATCATGTCTCAGACAGAGAGAGAGAGAGAGAGAGACAGAGATCGAGAGTGAGAGAGAGAGATGTGTGTGTGTGTATGTGTGTGTGTGTGTATGTATGTGTATACTGTATGTATCTGTGTGTACCATGTCCCATTGTGATATAAACAGATGGTGGATTATCCACCTAACCAGGTGACCTTACCTTCCCCCTATGTTCAAAGAAGTCTCTGAAGTCTCTAATTTCATCTTGTTATGTCATCAAAGCTATTCTGTATTGACAATGAAAGTGCAGGGGTATTTTAATCAAAGCTTCATGGTCTGCACTGCTACTGGTTATCATCCAGTGTATATTATTGAGATGCACTCTTTGAGGTGAGGTAGTCTCACATACAGTGCATTCAGAAAGTATTCAGGCCCCTTCACTTTTTCCACATTATGTTATGTTCCAGCCTTATTCTAAAATGGATTAAATTCTTTTTTTTTCCTCATCAGTCTACACACAATACCCCATAATCACAAAGCAAAAACAGGTTTTTAGAAATGTTTGCTAATTTATTAAAAATAAAAAACTGAAATATCACATTTACATAAGTATTCAGACCCTTTGCAATGACACTCGAAATTGAGCTCAGGTGCATGCTGTTTCCATTGATCATTCTTGAGATGTTTCTACGACTTGTTTGGAGTCCACCAGCAGTAAATTCAATTGATTGGACATGATTTGGAACGGCACACACCTGTCTATATAAGGTCCCACAGTTGACAGTGCATGTCAGAGCAAAAACCAGGCCATAAGGTCGAAAGAATTATCTGTAGACCTCCGAGACAGAAGTTTGGAACCACCAAGACTCTTCCTAGAGCTGGCCGCCCGGCCAAACTGAGCAATAGGGGGAGAAGGGCCATCATCAGGGAGGTGACCAAGAACCCAATGGTCACTCTGACAGTGCTCCAGAGTTCCTCTGTGGAGATGGGAGAACTTTCTAGAAGGACAACCATCTCTGCAGCACTCCACCAACCAGGCCTTTATGGTAGAGTGGCCAGACGGAAGCCACTCCTTAGTAAAAAGCACATGACAGCCCGATTGGAGTTTGCCAAAAGGCACCTAAAGGACTCTCAGACCATGAGAAACAAGATTCTCTGGTCTGATGAAACCAAGATTGAACTCTTTGGCCTGAATGCCAAGCGTCACGTCTGGAGGAAACCAGGCACAGCTCATCACCTGGCCAATACCTCCCTATGGTGAAGCATGGAGGTGGCAGCATCATGTTGGGAAAATTAATTGAATCCATTTTAGAATAAGGCTGTAACATAACAAAATGTGGAAAAAGTGAAGGGAAAAAGGGTCTGAATACTTTCCGAATGCACTGTCGAGTAGGAAGCACTCTGGAAACCAAAAACTAGGTTCCAGCGCCCCCTAGTGGTGACAGAAGTAGTTGCTTGTAAGATCTCTGGTTCTTGTGTGTGTAGTATGTTCCATCAGGCATCTCACGAGGTGAAGTAACTTGACCGTCATGTTGCAAATCAGCGAAGATAGTGACAACAGAGAGGAGGTGATGATCTTTATGGTTTATTAGAATGATAAAGAACATATTTGACAGGGATCTCCGGATTGACTGACAGTGCCGTATACTCTCATGTTCAATGCTTTGTGTGTGTGTGTGTGTGCGTGTGTGTGCGTGTGTGTGTGTGTGTGTGTGTGTGTGTCATAGACCTGAATTAATAATCATACACAGTCAGTTTTGTTATAGCATTCAATAGCGGTAACCCAAAGATGTACAATTATGCACAATACGGTTTGTATTGTGATTGAATGGCAGGAACCCCACCACTGCCAGAACAAACAGCTGTCAGTCAAGTCAATCAAAGACCCTCCTTGATTTCATTCAGCTCAGCAGGACAAGCCTGCGACTCTACATTAGAAAGAAATCAGTCGCTACCCTCGGCAGTCAGCCAACAGAAAGGTAAATACTGTACTTACATCTTATTCACAGCATCGTCAAACAAAACCCACACCCCCAAATAAAGACACTACCCTAGCTGTCGAGTAGGAAAACAAATCCCTTAACCAAAATGATTAGATACCTTCAAATCCATTATTTACACGTATATACATACAGTAGAACTCCTTTTCAAATGAGAAAAAGTTATTGTGCTTTTCCTTGTATGTGTTACTGCACAGTACTATGAACACAACGGATATTTGTGTAGATATTCAGGATGGATAGAGTTAATCTTAAGGTTCCCCAGAATGGCAGTTTGATGGCAATGATGAGGAGACAATCGATATGCCGTCAAACTACGCAAAAACACTATGCTACCTTCTTCACAGCTTACATGATTCTCCTTCACAGCGCATTATTACCTTATTTGAAGGTCTTATAACTACTTATAAACCATTAACAAATAGTTTGTTAATCATTAGTTCATTAATATTAGTGAATGCATTCAACGATTTTATCACAAGTGCCTGTAATCACATAAATCATGAACAACAGGCTTTTATTGAATGGTTAATAAACTATTTAATTATGCTTATAAGCAGTTTATAAACAGACCTTCAAATAGTGTTACCCTTTCATATGGAGACAAGTTGAATGCACGAGCAGTTAAGGCCAATGAAGTAGAAAACAGTTATGAAAAACAACCAACATTCAGAGTCTGAAGGCGATGTTGTGAGAAACTCATCATGCTGTGAATCCACAGCAATAAGCGATTCCACATAGATATGAACACATCAAATAACATCACAGTTATGAATACAGTTTGAAATAAGTTTTTATGGCACTTAAAAACACCTTTCTTTTCATTTGTTTGCGTCAGTGGTCAGACAATAATAATGCAGTGTGTCACCCAGACCCACAGGTTCAGGAGTTTGGCACGTAGAGATGGAGAAAAGGCATTACCATAGAGAGGAGTTGGCCACAAGTGTCGTCCTAACTGTGTTTGTCTGATATAGTAGGTAGAACCACTATTTCGGGGTCAGATGTCTTTCTGTCCTAACCTAGTGGTTAAGGTTAGGAATCGCGGAGGGTAAGATGATCCTAGATCTGCGCCTCTGGGTAATCCCTACCTGCAGTGTGTTTGTCTGAATGGCATAATGTCGTCATTGTGCTCCTCTGATGGTAACACAGAGGAAAAGTGAAATTGAGTCAAAAGTCTGGTATGAGTGGCTTTCTCTCTCTCCATCTCTTCCTCTCTCTCTCTGTCCTGTTCTCTCTCTTGCTGTCTCTTTTTCTCTCTTTACATGCCTGCCTCCCTCCCTCCCTCTCTCTCTCTCTCCCTCCCTCTCTCTCTCTCTCTCTCTCTCTCTCTCTCCATGTTCACTAGAGCCTAACAGCGAGAGAGCCCCCTCATGGATGAAGACACTTTGATGGGTAGAATATATAGCTCCATTTGAACTGGGGGAACATCGACATTAACTGTGATGGGTTAGTGTCAGGCCAGGGCTTTAAATCACAACCACACAGACTGTCACTTTTTACAGTATCTGAGACCTCTATGGGACCTTGAACAACGTTGCATTTCATTTAGACGGCAAGAGTGCAACACATAGGGATGGACTTCAGATGACACCCATGCAAGCACACACACACGCACACACACACACACAGACACACGGCACACATACACACGCACACAGACAGACACACACACACACACACACACACACACACACACACACACACACACACACACACAGACAGACACACACACACACACACACACACACACACACACAGACAGACACACGGCACACATACACACGCACACGCACACACACACACACACATACACATGCACACGCACACACACACACACACACACACACACGCACACGCACTAATCTTCTTCCCCCCTCGCTACGTGTCTGCTTGGAATGATTGGCTATTAACAGAGTACATGGAGTGGAAGAAGAGATGAAATGACGAAGGTGAAGAAATAGAGGGATGGAGGGATGAGATGGCACCGTGTCATTACGGAGAACGTGTAGCTGGCAGAAATAGTGCTGACATTTCAGTAGGATTCTGGTCTCCAGTGAGTGAGTTATGGTCCTATCGTCCCGCGGAGACAGGTGAGAGACCATAAGAACCCCTCCCGCATCGTATACACACAGAATCAATGTCCACTCTGACCACTCCACCCCAGACAAGCCCCCCATGGGTTTATGAAAACGAAAGTGTACATCTGAGAGTGTATTTGTGTGTGTGTGTGTGTGTGTGTGTGTGTGTGTGTGTGTGTGTGTGTGTGTTGTGTGCCAGCCCCACTCGTCCTGGTCGTTAAACCACTGCTGGAACACACACAGTCCCGTTTCCCCTCCATCAGTGTTTCTCCACACGCTCACAGTCCGGATGACCTCCGTGTTTTTGCCTTGTAGGGCAGAAAGGTGTCTGTTCCAGTCACTAGCAGAGAGAGAGACCTAAAGAGCCTTTCCATATACATTACATATCATCAGATCCAGCTCCAGTCTTCATTGTCTCATTGTTAATAATGACACTTGTTCTAGATAGAGATCTGTGGACCCACTGGAGTCACATATGAAGGATCCTTGTATAGGAAGAATACTTTCTTCTTCTCTAGTACTTGAAGTACTCTAGTACTGAAGCAATGTTGTCATGACGTTGTCCTGTTTACCGCACTGAGTAGGAAGTCTCAAAGTGTGAGTCTCTGGGACATACCATACTCACTCTCTCTCTCACTCTCTCTCTTTCTCTCTCTCTCTCTTTCTGTCTCTCCTCTTTCTCCTCTCTCTCCTTCTTCCTCCTCTTACCCCCTCCCTCCCTCTAAGCAGCAGGAGGGAGAGGCAACTCTGCAATGCAGACACAGCAACAACCTCAGTCTCTTTGTCCAATCAGTGAGCAGGCAGGGTCTGAGTGACTGCTGCGTCAGCCAGTCACAGAGAGAGAACAGCCACGATGAGGGCGTCTGTCTCAGAGAGAAATCAACCAAGGAGATCAGGAAAGGCTGAGTGACAATCAGAGAGTGAAGGGAGGAACAGAGAAAGAGAGAGAGGAAAAAGAGAAAAGAAAGGACAGAGATAGAGAGAGCGATTGATAAGGAGAAGCAGAACGAGGTGAAAGAGGGAGAGAGAACGAAAAACAAGAGAGAGAAGTAAGTGAGAGACAGATAGAGAGAGAGAGAGAGACCCACTGGTATCAACACTAGGTGTGTGTCTGGGGTCTAGTAATGACTATTTCCTTCCCTCCTCTCCCCATCTTCCTCCTCTCTCACTGCCCAGCCTGAGTCCTCTCACTGCAGCTCTTCTTATTCATCAGCTGGCTGAGATCCACCAGCTCCCCCATCTCTCCCCTCCCCAGAGCCCCTCTCAGCAGAGCCCTGCCCAGGCCCGGGGTGTGCTGCTGGGCCACGTAGGGCTGGCCGCTAGGAGTGGGCATGGAGGTGGGAGGGAGGGGGACAGGGACCATGCCGTGGCTGCTCAGGATGTAGCCCTCTTGGGCGGGCCAGCGCAGAGGCAGTGGCTCCCCGTACTCCATCGGAGCGCTGGGGGCCGAGACCACCCTCCTGCGCTCCGGCGAGTCCTGGGGGGTCATGGGGTACACATACTCCCCCGCTGACTTCCTCAGGGGCGCGTGCTTCGGGGTCGCCGGTCTCATCCCCTTCTCCCCCCGAAGGGGCTTGCTCAGGCAGACGTAGTGCTGGCGGGGTGCGTCGCCCCCTCCTCCCCCTCCCCCTCGCCCCTCACCCCCATGCCTCCCCCCTCCTCCTCCCCCGGCCTGCTGGAAGAGTCTGGTGGTCAGGTAGACGGCGGTGGAGGGGTGGTGGGGGGGAGGGAGAGGGCAGGGGGAGCCAAGGCCCACGGACCCCCCTCCAAGGTAGGTCTGGCTGGTGTCCCACCCCCCGGAGTTGGAGTCCGACAGCCGGAGCCCGCGGCGTTTCTGCTGGGGCGTGTGCTCCGGCGTGGGCAGAAAGCCAGGATCCAGCTCCCCGGACTTCACCCAGCCATTGGGCATGACGAACAGGGTCTCCCCGCCCTGGGAGCAGGGTCTGTCCCCGCCTCCCTGCCGTGTCACGCTGAGGACCGAGCCCCCCATCCCTCCCCCCGTCCCCAGCATCCCCCTTTCGCGCCGCTGGATGGAGGACTGCGGGGTGTTGTTGTTGCCGTGGCGACGGTTGGCCGGCTTGTGGGCCATGATCCAGCAGACGGCGAGGCCCGAGAGCGCCGCCCCGATGGTGAAGGCCGAGACTGCAGATGCAACCAGGAGGTTGAGGGAAACCAGGCTCTCGGGCTCGATCAGCAGACTCTGCTGCAGAACACCTGGAGGAGGACATAGAGATTATAGATATAGAATATATAGAATCGTTTTTTTTTTGCATTCCCATTTAAAGAACCTTTCCACAGTGGATACATCAGCAAATGTCTCTCTCCACCCCCACTCTTATTCCAGTAGCTTTATCACAGGAGGCCTACATTGAATTACGAATTTAATCGTGATACTCCCAATCTATAATCCATCATCATATTCTACCACAGCAGAAGTTGAATAGCTGAAAGCGCTGACTTCCTCCAGCCTATCCCTGGGGTTCTCCAGGCTCCAGGCTCCAGGCTGAAGGCTGCACTTGTCATCAGTAATACTGAATTTAGTTTACAGCCTCTAACTCTGCTCGCAGTTTCCACTCTGTGATGAGGGCGATGGCCCAGCCAACACCTCATTCCTGCAGTCAGTATTTCCACCATGCTCTGCTTTAATCACTCCCATCTGCACACACATGCACATGCACATGCACATGCACACAAACACACAGACGCACACACACACACACACACACACACACACACACACACACACACACACACACACACACACACACACACACACACACACAGCAGATGTCCCTGGCTCTGGTCTTCATTGCTTTCACCATTCATTCTGGTGGAACAGACTGCCTGGGCTATAAACTTGCCTCTCTCTCTCTCTCTCTCTCTCTCTTTCTCTCTCTCTCTCTCTCTCTCTCTCTCTTTGAATTCTGGATAATATAATATAATAATAATAGAAAGTTGTAGATGTACGATAAAACAGATGAGTGACTGCAGTGTTCTGGAACCAGAACCGGTTTGGAAGGTTCTAGAAATGCAGAAGAGATTAGACTATTTTGGAATGGAAAAAAATCACTGGTTCTGGGACAGTATGCTAACACACTGGGACAAGATCTAAGATCTTTTGAAGCTAATGTTTGAAGCTAAGAAATGCCTAAACGTTGAAGAATATTTTTCTGGAAGCTAAAAAATGCAAAAACATTCCAGGCACTCTCTGACACTCAGATGTCAGAGCATATGACATCGACATGTGATGCTTCTGCTATCTGCAGCTAGCTTCCGCACTGCCAGAATTTTTGCTTTGACTAGAACGCTTTGCACACTGATATTTGTCCTCATTTTTCTGTTTTTCATTTCCCAGTTTTTGTGTTGATTTTGTCCTTTTTTGTCTAGCAACACATCCCTTCCAGCCTCAACCAATTAAAAGCTCCCATGCTGAGAGGCCTTTGATTGACAGTGATCAGAAGGAGAGACAACACAAAGCCTGACAAATCAGACTGCTTAATCAAGCTGCTGAAAAAGGCAGAAAAACAGGATAATATTCAGTCCTTACTGCGGAGGCGAACACTAACCCCATGAAATCACCGACAGACGAGACTACATCTGTACGATACCTACGGACCATTAATTGTGTATTATTGCAATAGTGTGTATTGTTTTTGTCATTGGGCCTGTGTTTTGGAAGTCAAACCCAAATTTAGATTATCCAATGAAAAGCTGTTGAATTGAAGTGAACTGTATATTGTATACATTTTGGCATATATATTCACATAGGTCAGTATTTTTATTTTTAAAAATTTTTTAATTACAGTACGCGAACCAGGCAGTTGTAATGGAGGTTCTAGCCACTAGGTGGCGAGCGCTTTGAGGAACAGAACTGCTTGTACCAAAGTATGTATGACAACAACCTACCATCGCAGTCTCCTAGGCGAGAGGTGTTACCATGCTCGACGTCTTGTTGAAAAGGCAGTCTGTAATGAAACATGAATAATGGATTATCTGGATGACACCTACTGATTAATCTCTATGAAATACATTATCATAATACAATATTGATGCATTATTTCTAATGACGATATGATCTGAGGTCAGTGCATTGATGTCCCTAGTGTATGGTTAAGGTTGGGAGTAGGGAAGGGTAAGCTGATCTTAGATCAGTTTTGTAGTTGGCTCACCGTGTTCCAGGCCTGAGGAAGGAGCAGGTGCTGCCTCGGGTCCAGCCACAGTATGGGTCTCTGGAGGCTAGACAGTTCCTACACACACACACACGCACGCACGCACGCACGCACACACACACACACACACACACACACACACACACACACACACACACACACACAAACACATACACACAGAGTTACAGGGCAGCGTGATTGGAGCATGGGGCGATTTGTAAGAAGTCTATGTTGTCTGTAGTGGTACATTTTACACCTTGTAAAGTCTCTCTGTTTCAGGTCGGACTGTGTTTTCAGGATTAGCTTGTGTGTGTGTGTGTGTGTGTGTGTGTGTGTGTGTGTGTGTGTGTGTGTTACTCACTTCATGCAGCGTGAGTGTAGGTGGCAGCGAGCAGTGGGCAGTCGGACCAGGCAGGAGGGGAAGGCCAGCAGCAGAGTGTGACTGGTACGGTCCAGAGACAGAGACAGCAGCTGCCGAGCTTGGACAGAGTCCTCACCACACCTACACACACACACACACACACACACACACACAAAGAGAGAGAGAGGGAGAGAGAGAGATAGACACAGAACATACTGTTACAACCTTCTTTGTTTACTTGGTGGTTAGTCAGGATAAATCAAATCAAATCAAAGTTTATTTATCATATGCACAGAATACAGCTATAAACGGTAAAATTAAATGCTTATTACGAGCTACCTCTCAACAGTGCAATGAAATAATAAAATAGTAATAACTAACACAATATACAATCAAAAGTAATAACAGTCATATATAAATATTATATGCAGTATATACAGGAATTTTGGTTTACATTATCCTATTTTAATCGCTATCGTCTCATTAAATCTCTCTCTATCTCGCTACAGTCATCAACATTTCCGAGTTGTCAAATCATTGGACTTCGGCACAACTTCACGATGAAGGGACCGTTGACAAACTCCCTCCTGTCCTGTCCTGTACTGACTTGTCAGGGTTGAAGCCCTCCACCTCCTCCAGGAACACACTGGTGTGTGAGGGGGAGTTCTCCTCGCTGGGCACCATCAGGAACTTGAGGACGGTCCCTCGGGTGGAGCCAAGGAACAGCACAGTGCGGTTCTTATGGGGGCCGGCCTCTGTGTCCACCACCATGGCTGTCAACTGGTACCTGGGGGGGAGGGGGAGAGGAGGGGGGTGGGGGGAGGGGGGGGGGGGGGTTGTCTATTAGGGATATTTTTGCTAGATATCGCGATAGCGATATGAGTTGCGATACAACGAAACACTTGGGTGAACACCTTTTATTTCCACTGGACATGGTTGAAAACAAGTCAAAGAACAGTATCTGAATACAATAACCACTCTAATTTGAAGTACTGTACAGTGTCTATTCGTTTTTGTTTTATTGAGTGAGTGTCAAAGCCTCTTGCAATATGGATATTGCATGTGTTCATATTGCAATGTTGAAATTTGTGCAGCAGTACTCAACACAAAATGTTTACATATTTAATTGAATATGCCTTCCACATAATGCCTGCTGAATTATTATTATTTTTTTAACAGAGAGGGGATGGTCAACTACTAATAAAGTTTTTGTTTATAGGACAAACAACAGAAGTCATACAAAATATAACCAGCATCACACAGGATTGAAATTCCGCTACCTCAAAAATCTTAATTATGACATCAAACATTCTTCACCTTGAATGAGATGGAATGAGTGGTTGCCAGAACAACATAACACAAGCTGCATCATTTAAGTTTTTGAAAACACACATCAATGATGTCATAATCAAAATCTATTATTCTTTTTCTGTATTTCCTGGGAAACAGAACCAAACATACTGATTGTGTTCTTTTCAACAAAGACAGAAAAAGTGATCTTCGTAACACAAACCTTGCTGATCAAATGCAGTCGTGTTATACTATGAATTCCAAAGCCTTCCAGTTCTACAGGTCTCAGACTGCTGGTCTCTACTCTCCTATTACCAGTGAGGAGGAGCCCTGAAGTGACTCTAACAGCGACCAGTTGTCTGGTAAGAGCTAAATCTTATTTTCTAATCTTTGTTATTTGGTTTAGTTTGTTTCATCAAGTTATTCAAACATTTTGACCATCTAAATGACTGTCCTGTTTTGTCCACAGATTGGGGCTTCTCTCCTGCTGGGCCGAGAGTAGGGAGCCCTGTAAGAAGCCAAGGAGACCAATCTGAGATCACCCTCCTTCAATCCCGGCTGTCTCAACTTGCTCTCTCAGATCTCTTCTCTGTTAGTTCGGAGGAGGAGCAGGAGAGTGACTCTGACTTCGACCACTCCTCAGGTAAGGTTATCTAACACCCTGTCCTGTTTCATCCACAGATTGCGGCAGATCTAGATTGCGGAGCCCTGGACCTCTGTTCAGTCCCTGGGAGTCTCCTGTAAACAGTCGTCCTGGAAGTCTCCGCTGCTGTAGTCCAGCTCAAGCTCCAGCCACCCCCAACCAGTCCTGCCAGGCTGGGATTCATTTCTCAGAGCTCTACTCCCCCATTCCCAGTAATGACGAGCTGTTCCAGTATGACATGGATGCTGGCTACTCCTCAGGTTAGGAGTCTTTTTGTCTAGTGTTTAAAGACTTTGAATTGGTCATGTTGTTGTTCCGGTAAATTATTTATGTGAGTTTATCATGTTTGTCCCTCTTGATCCTCAGCTGAGGATATGCCTCTAGCTGAATCTAGAGAGGGGAGCTCTGAGCCCCTGGTCATTCCCAGGGAGTTCCCAGAGCACAGGGCCTTGAGTCCCCCTGCTGGTGCCCAATCCTCTGAGTTTACCTTCATCCAGTCCATCCAGTCCAGCCTGGCTCTCTCTGACCTCCACTCTCCCATTGCCAGAGGGGAAGAGCCCCAAAGTGACTCTGACACTGACCACCCCTCAGGTAAGAGGTCTACCTCTGTCTATCTGCTAATCTTTGATGATCAGTAAATGTTTGTCACTTAGTTTGAGTAAGTTGTTCTGATCTAAGATTGTTCTATTCTGATTCACAGATTGGGGCTTGACTCCTAGCAATGCACCTAGAGTGGAGAGCCCTGGATGCCTGGTGGAGGATGCCTCCCCTCTTGAAGAGTCCTCACTCCCCTCCTCTTCTGTCGAGGATTCCTCCAGAAAGAGAGGATGGGGGGACTATGGAGGAGAGAGCCGGAGACCCAGCCGCTGGTGGCTCCAAGAAACCAAGTGTCAGCAGTGCTCAGGCCAACCAAGACAAGGGAGGCAGGGAGGAGGGAGATGGACCAGAGGTCCACCCAGACCTCCAGAGAGCCAGGAAATTAGAGCATATCTCAAGCCTGGTCTCAGAACTAAATGAACATTTTGATGTTTTAGAAACTGTTTAAACTAAGATATTTATTGATTGCCTTTTGCATTTATAGCCACTATAAAATATTTCTTCATGATAAGTTTTAGCATAGGTGTGTGTAAGTATAAATACAAGTATAAGTTCAAAAATATATTTTTTATAATATATAGGTAATGTATGCATTTTAAATAAATAACATTTAAGACTACCACTAACTATGCTGTTTTTGTGTCTATGAATTTTTCTTTTATTGAGTGAGTGTCAAAGGAAAGGCCAATAATGAAGCCTCTTGCGATGTGTATATTGTGTTCATATTTCAATATCAACAGTCACACAATATATTCTCCAGCCCTACTGTCTATACAAGTCAATAACAATTGATTTGATTGCATCAGCAGCACAGAAAATACAAACTAGCCAATTAGACTGCATGAACAGACATTCTCAGTGTTTTCCAACCACTTGTTTGACTAAGTAGGTGAAGTCTGTACCTGCCCATGGTTTTCACCACCCAGGGCCTATGTCCCAGCAGGGGAACGGTCTCATCCATCAGGGGATGAGTCTTCACAAAGTTCAGCACCTCGTCCGGCAGGGAGTTGGATGAGCTGAAGTGAGAGCCCTGGACCGTACAGCCCCCGGGCCTGCATGGGGAGGGAGGAGAGAGTTTATTGAATTGTTTATTTCCATATAGGACAGATACAACATGGTAGACATGGTCACATGAAATGCTCAGATGCAGTGCATCATCGCACTTTAGCTAGTGCTAATCTCCAGAGTTGGCGGTAGCGGGAACACACACTAGCGCCCATTTAAGACTTTGACTTGAGCGGACAAGATACCTGGGTTTGGGCACCAGCTCCTCGGGAACGGGCGTCCAGATGGATTCTGGGGATTTCTGCTCCTTGAAGCGCCCCTCGAACACCCGAGCCAACTGCTGCATGTCGAACACACACACTGCGGACCCCGGGATGCTACCAGATGGAGAGACGGAGAGAGAGAGAGAGAGAGAGAGAGAGAGGGGACGAGGAGGAGGTGCGAAATGGAGAGAGAGGATTAGATAGGTGTGTTTAATATGGTGAAAATTCCACCTGGCCTAGAAGAACAATTTAACAGATGAGTTCGGTACTGCTAATCCCTAATGAAATGAAATGTCTCAAGGGGTTCATTTGGAACAGGGCATTTCAATTCCAATATAATGTCTTTTCCCTGTGTGTGTGTGTGTGTGTGTGTGTGTGTGTGTGTGTGTGTGTGTGTGTGTGTGTGTATGTGTGTGTGTGTGTGTGTGTGTCTGCATGAGCGTGTGCATGTTTGTGCGCATGTGTGCCTGTGGTTATATATGTGTGTGTGTGTGTGTGTGTGTGTGTGTGTGTGTGTGTGTGTGTGTGTGTGTGTGTGTGTATGTGTGAGTATACCTGTTGGGCGGTGTAGAGAACAGCCCCAGTATGACGTCTCGTCCCTGCATGCGTATGATGTTGCTGGTGGCGTGGAGCAGGTTGAAGTAGAAGTGAGAGTCCCCGGGGACGGAACAGTTGAGTCTGGCCTTGAGGAATGACGTCCACTGTTTCTCTAACACACGCTGAGACCCCCCCAGGTCCCCCTTACACACACGCGCCACCCTGGACACCATCACCTACACACACAAATGCAAAAAGATTGAAAAGTCATTGCTGATTTATTGCTGATTTATAATGGTTACTATGAAGATAGGAGTACATCGTCGAAAAATTGCTAGAATTCTGTGTGTGTGTGTGTGTGTGTGTGTGTGTGTGTGTGTGTGTGTCTCTGTGTGTGTACCTTCTCTAGGTGGTGGAACTCCATGGCCATCTCTCTGAAGAAGAAGTAGATATGAGGCCCCCACTCCACAGCACTCACAAAGAAGGGCTCTGTGAACAAACAACCATAATACTGTTAGACACACACACACACACACACACACACACACACACACACACACACACACACACACACACACACACACACGCCCGCGCACACGCACACAGCTCTCCATATCTCTTGACACCCCTGCTATGTAGCAGCAACCACATCAATATGGCTGGAACTCTCTGGGGTCAGATATTAAACATTCATGTCCTGTTTAATTTATCATCATGGACAAGCAGAGAGCGGAGGGTTATTTATCATGGATTTATTCATGTATTCATTTTCTGTTCTAGTTCTGACCTGCAGGGCTCTCTCTCTTCTGTTTCCTCGAGGGGAGATTTGTGTCCCTGGCCTACGTCTGATCTGATGCCACTGGCTGCAACTCTGCGCTCTGTACCTTTAGTCTGCTCACAATGTCATCGCCTTTCTTTCGGTGTTTCTTTCTGTCATTCATCATTTTCAACATCAGCGGAGGCTGCCAGAGGTAGACATCGGAGGACGGGCTCATTGTAATGCATGGAACAGAATGAAGCATGGTATGGAATGAGGGTTTGATACCATTCCTTATTTCCATTCCAGGCCTTACAATGAGCCCTTCCTCCGATTTCTACCTCTACCAGCCTCCGCTGATGTCGAAATGATGACAGAAAGAAACAATTTCTGCCTCCACCAGGTATGTAGCTACACTAAACTTATGGTCAAAAATGGGATATTAACAATAATAGTCTCTTAGCAGACATACTCGGTACCGCTTCTACAGACAGACAGACAGACAAGACAGACAGACAGACAGACAGACAGACCGACAGACCGACAGACACAGACAGACAGACAGAAAGAGAGACAGAGACAGACAGGCAGAGACACAGACAGACAGACAGACAGACAGAGACAGACAGGCAGAGAGACAGACAGACAGACAGACAGACAGACAGACAGAAACACAGACAGAGACACAGACAGACAGACACAAACACAGGTACAAGTAGAGGTGAGTGAGTT
The DNA here is from genome assembly GCF_951799395.1 of Argentina silus. Lineage (NCBI taxonomy): Eukaryota > Metazoa > Chordata > Actinopteri > Argentiniformes > Argentinidae > Argentina > Argentina silus. The sequence goes on along the minus strand of NC_139672.1, from coordinate 7,549,400 downwards.
CAGGGTACCTCTGAACCATTTGGAGTCGTGTTTGACCGTGCGGAGGGCCAGGCTGTCGCCTAGGCTACGGTAGATCACCGCGTCAATCGCCAGGAAGTCTGTCACAGTCCCGGTGAAGAGACTGCCCTCTGAGAGAGAGAAAGAAAGAGAGAGAGAGAGTGAGAAGGGTGGGGGGGCATGCAAATACAACAAACATTGTAGAGAGCTGTGGATTATATGGATTATTCATGAAGACAAGGGTCAAGTCTCTCCTCATATGTCTTGTCCTGTCTAGACTGAGTCCTCCGCTCTCTGCTTGTCTTGTCCTGTCCTAGACTGCTTGACAGTCAGGTCAATCCATGAAATGCAATAAGGTCTTTTTTTTAATAACTTGAAGTGCAAGACAGATAAAAAGAGATTGAGAAAGGAATACAGAACAAAAGAAAAGAGGAAAGAGAGAGGGAGAAAGAAAGAAAGAAAAACAAATGATAATGAAAACTGTCTGACCTGCAAAGAGAGCTACGTTGGCATGCCGGGGGTCATATGGGCATCGAGCCATCCCACTGACTGTCTCTCCCACCATCTCTAGAGAGTCTCTCTGTAACACACACACACACACGCACGCACGCACGCACGCACGCACGCACGCACGCACGCACACACACACACACACACACACACACACACACACACACACACACACAGCACGCACACACAGACGCGGCACGCACACACACACACACACACACACACATGTGACACGCACACACAGACGCACGCACGCACATACACACACACACAAACACACACAGACGCACACACACACACACACACACACATGCACGCACGCACACACACACAAAAGAAGAGGTGTCATAACATATGAATCCTTGATATAGATAGATTGACAGATAGCCAGGTGTATAAACAGATTGAGACTCACAGTGTAGTTGGCACACAGGGGGTTAAAGGCATTTGTTCCACACACAAACAGTCCTCCGTGTTGGCTCAGTAAGACCTTGATGAAATTACGACACTCCCCCTGAAGAAAAGACAGCCAGAAGAATGAGGAGATGAGAGACGAGGGGACAGAGAGGGCAGAGAGACATTCTGAACGAGAGGACAGCATTAGGTAAACACTGCCAATGTAAACCATAGAAGCAAATGGTAAAAAACCACCATTCTGAAGCATAGAAGCACATGGTAAAACCCACCATTCTGAACCATAGATGCATATGGTAAAAACCACCATTCTGAACCATAGAAGCACATGGTAAAAACGATCATTCTGAAGCATAATAGTACATGGTAAAAATGTGACACTCTGAAGTATATGGGCCTATATTAGTCTGTACATTTTAAGGAAATTACACAAGCCCTAAATCTCTTTTACACTCAGAAAAATGCGCTATGACAGTTTTATCCCTTTATTCTAAAGGGAGGCATATAACCACACGTCTGCTAGCTAGTATGAGCTCACCAGAACATTCTCTGCTTATAGTGAATAGCTCTCTTGGGCTTTAGCTGAGTTGAGGAGTATCTAAACATGGACCATTTTTCGACCTTTTATCATTCCCCCGTCTTCCCCTCCCCCTGTTTTTCTCTCCTCCCTCCCTCTCCTGCCCTCACACACCTTTGATATTGTTCTCTCTCTCTTTCGTTCTCTCCCTCTCTCCTTTCATCTGTGTCCCTTAATTTCACACCACTCTCTCTCCCACGCTCTCTCCCTCTTTACCTACGCTCTCTCTCTCTTTTTCTCTCTCTCTGTCCCTTCTTTTATTTCTTCCTGGTGGTCTTCTATGCTTCTATTCATTTCTCTCCCTCGTTTGCCCCACTCCTCCTTCCCTCCTTCCCTCCTTCCCTCTTTCCTCCTGTTCTGATTCTTCTGTCTCCCCTAGGTCTGTCACCCTACCCCCACACTTTCCATTCTCTCTATCTGTCTCTCCTAATCCCCCCTTTCTCTCCTCCTCTCCTCTTCACCCCCATCTCTCCTTTATCCTTCTGCCCTCTTTTTGTCTCCTTATTTGCTTTGCTCAAATGTCCGTGTGTAACTCAGATCAGTTTCACGTATCAGATTCACTAATCAACAGATAACCCAGACCTAACTGTGTGTGTGTGTTTGTGCGTGTGTGTGTGTTTGTGCGTGTGTGTGCGCGTGTGTGTGTGTGTGTGGGGGTAGACTCAAATGCGGGCAAGTATTCTAAGGATAAAGTTGAGGGGTGTGATGAAGTGCAGATTGTGAGTCATACAGATAACATTTTAATAAGTATGTGTG
>NC_139672.1:7490047-7535047 GCF_951799395.1 Argentina silus | reverse complement strand
CTCTCTCTCTCTCTCTCTCTCTCTTCCTCTCTCTCTGTTTTAACACCAAACATAATGAAGGAACCCCGGTCTACCCAACCCAAACTGGCTACCACAGAGAAAACAGTCTCCCCGTCTCTCTCTTCGCACAATGTGTTTGAATGACTATGCAATTGAGTTTCTATTTCCTTGCAGTAGTAGTTAGCTACTACGTGAATTCCAACAGTACGATCCATTCTTGCTTCGCATGAGAAGTGCTGTTTTCAGCATGCCTCAACGTGTGTGATTGAATAGGGCCCCAAGTGATCAATACTGCTCATTGCAGTTCCCCATGGGCAGAGCTCCCCCTCGGGGTCTCTTAGATTGCTTTTACCTGAAATCTCTATAACAAGTTTAACTCCACTTCTCATAGGTTGCAATTAATTCATTTCGAAATTGAATTACAGGCCTTGTGTTGTAATGTTAATAAAATCAAATCTATACATACATATCCACTTGAAAAAGCGGAGGAAACAGAACCGAACACGTAAAAAAAGTGCAACCTTAATCTTTCGTTAAGTTAGACTCTTGCTATGTCTAGTTTGTGTTATATCAGTATAGGCCAATGATTATTTCTTTCCCTTATTTTTAGTGTACTGTGAATGACTTCCTACAATTCCCCAATGATTGCGTCGAAGCCTGTTTCTATTGGTTTATATTCATATTTTTGGTGTTAGCAGTCCTTTGATGTTGCACTGGGAGGGGTTATGTGCGCTGTCTAAGGAGAGCCCAAGGGAAACAGTGGCTGCACCTGTTGTTCCCTGTGGTTGCAGTGCAGTGGGGTTAGCACCTGCTCACAGGGCTGCTGTGTGACTGTCTGTGTGAGCAGCAGGGATAACAGGGAGACCATTCACACACACTCGCTCAGACGGTCTGCCTCCCTCCTCCTCACGCTCTCTCCACTTTCTCTCTGTGTCTCTCTATCTCTGTCTCTCGCCCTGCCTCCCCCCACCTCTCTCTCTCTCTCTCTCTCTCTCTCTCCCTCTCTCTCTCTCCCACTTGCTTTCTCTGCCTCCAGCCCCCTCCTTGTCTCCTAACATATCAAAACAAAAACATAAACAACTATGACTGGAGGCTGTAAAATTTCTCTACTGGAACACACAAGCCTTGAATGTGAGGGGGGTGGGGGGAGAGTTGTAAACAATAAATAATATATAACCCGTAAATCATTGCGCTTGGCACCAGAAGGGCCCGCAGTAAGTGAGCAGTTTGCTACAGCCACTAAGGACCGTGTTTGGAAGCTCATGGGATCTGCATTGTGCGGTAACTCGGATGGACACTGTTCATGGAGTGTATGGGGGAGTTGGACAGCCTAGGGTTTGGTGTATGTTCTCAACCAGCCTGTGGGACTTGAGCCGAGCAGAGCTGCCAGTTCAGGAATCCTTCTCTCTGCGGCTTTACTCCCACACCACACACACTCAAGTCCAATCACTGCCGATCCACAGGCCGGCCATTTGGAATTGCCAACAGGGGGACGTCTGGCAAGGCAGGGTAGGAGAAAGTCAGGATTTTTTACTTTCTAACCAATTAAATTCTACATCTGAATCTCAGCTGTACAAGCCTGCCATTCAAATGCGCAGCCAGTCAACTCTGAGAACTCTACTGGGCAAAGATGTGGTGTTAAAAGGAGAACTGCAGCCCAGCATAAATCGTAACTAGGGCAGTCACTCACCCCTGAGAACACGATGCATACAACACGTTTTAACCCATGTCCTCCTAGATTGGAGAGTACTTTACATTGCACTCTACTAGTTCCCCCCGTCCACCATGGAGCTACTGTAATTCTATCACTGAAAGAATAATGAGCCAATCAATGGGGTAGACGGCAGGAGAATCAACATATGTCTGACCTTTAGTCTGGATAACTGAGAAGCTTCATCAAACCGGAATGGAACGTTGAGGAAACATCATTATTCAACATCACTCATGACTGACACTTCCAAGGAGGTCATTTTGGGATTGGAGAGATGAAAGGCCAAGCATTAAAAATGCAACATTAAGCTATCTATCATTTTATGATCCTGATTTTCATTGCATGATTAAAAAGACTTATAGACTTGCCTGATAGGATTGGTACATGTGACTCAGTTGGTAGAGCATGGCGCTAACAACGCTTAGGTTGTGGGTTTGATTCCCACTGGGACCATATATACTGAAATGTATGCACTCACTGCAATGTAAGTTGCTTTGGATAAAAGCGTCAGCTAAATGGCATATATATATTACATGTTGTCCAACATATTGAGAGCCTTTGATGCTGACATACAGCATACCCCCATACTATAACAATAGGCTAAAGCCTTTCATGTAATTCATAAAACCCCACTGAGGTCATTACACAACACATGAGCAAAGGCAATACAATCTAATTATCCATGACACGTCCAATTATAAAAACAAAGATGACACAAAGAAAACAAGCTGTGTAGATCTACCACCTCACGGGCCGAGACAGAGCAACTGCGGAGAACGCATTCACCCTCTAATAAATTGCCTACACCATAGGAGTTCTCTCAGATCATCAGACAAAAAACAATTCATTAGAGACAGCTGAAACGCATGCAGCCGCGCACATGCAAAACCAGCAACACAAGGTGCGGTCGCGGCGAAAATCTGATCCTTTATGTTTAACGCTATACCTGTTCAACCCCCCCCCCCCCTTACTCCACCACCGTTTCCCGTCTCTCATGTCTCCCTCCACCGTTTAGCTCACTCACCGCACACCGTGCCAGATGGACAGGTAGGCTATAGGTGCCAAACGACCTCTCCTATCCGGACAGTCGTTACTCCTCCTCTGTGAACTGCACAAAGACTGGATCACGGTGTTCTTGCTCTTGGGGTCTCGTGCACAATGCCTCGGTGTAGGTCTCCCCGCGGCCAGCTACCACTCCTCTCGGTCGCACCTGTATCTTCCCCGTGCCGCTTCTGCGCGTGGCCGTAGCATCACCGTTATCTCTGTGTGAGCGCGTCTAGACCGCCCCAATAAAAGTCGTGAAAGAGAAATACCTGTATCCAGAGCAGTTCTTTATGTCAGAATATTCCAGTATCGCGGGCAACGCTGGGGGTGTTCATCAGATTTAGCAGATCCTAAAATGAAAACCCAGAATTAGGCATAGATAGACAGAGCCTGTTTGGTGTCGGTGTTGTCATCACCTATAGCCTATGTAGCCATAAGGCTGATATTTGCCTTGCGAACAATACTTACTCACGACAACAATTTTCACCCTGCCGATGTATTTGAAGGCATCCTCTCTCTGAATAGGTGGTTTCAGTTGTGCAATCAGTCACGCGTGCTGCGCTGGTCAGTCCGAGGAGCGGTCAGTTGTGTTCAAGGTTCATATCGGCTCCCTTTGACAAAAGTGTGCAATGTCGAGTAATCTATAACGACGGAGGAATATTTAACGCAGTGGGTTTATGTCCTCCACAAATTCATTGAATATTCAGCTGCATCATAGCCCACGGTCGCAGTGTCTGATCAGGGGCCCATTGCCAGACCTGAGACACAGCACCCCGCAGTGAACGATTGGGGACGTCCTTGCTCTCTCTCTCTCTCTCCCTCTCCCTCTCTCTCTCTCTCTCTCTCTCTCTCTCCATCACACACACACACACACACACACACACACACACACACACACACACACACACACGCACGCACGCACGCACGCACGCACGCACGCACACACACACACACACACACACACACACACACACACACACACACACACACACACACACACACACACACTTAGCACTAATTGTCATGCACAATTGGATTTCTTTCATTTCATGTGGGCTATTGGCTAAACTATTTAATATCTGCAGTCTAAATTAATTCATCGAATGCAATTGAATTAGACTACAGTACAAACTGGCTTTTATGGAATAGGCAGAAAAGATCCATGATCAAGGAGCACTGTACAACCAAAGAACAATAATAAAAAAAGGAAATAGAAGAAAATAATCGGATCATTTCCCACAGGGAGCTGGTGAAGTTGTCCCTGATGCGCTGTCATCTCCCAGGCCCAGGGCTATAATCAGTGTCTAAACTGCCAAACCTGACGAGAACAGTTGAGAACATGGGGGTTGAGAAGATATTATGCTTTAAAAGTGAGGTCATTTTGTGCAGCAGGCCTTTGCTAATTGTTTTGCAGTAAATTTGTGAATATGAATGAATGATCTAAGCACACTATTGCAAACACAAACACCACACACCACACCTTGACACGCACACACACACACACACGCACACACACACACACACACACACACACACACACACACACGCACGCACGCACACACACACACACACACACACACACACACACACACACACACACACACACACACACACACACACACACACACACACACACAGGCCCACTATATCAGTGCATCATATTGGAAACAACATTTATGAAACGTATCAATGCAAATGATAAGGTTTGCAAAAATGTACCCAGTATGGGCTACGCCTTTTCTCTCCGTCACTTCCGAGTCCAGTCGAACACAGTAAAAAAAAAAAACTGGTTGTCATGATATTTGGTGAGCAAGCTAGCCGATAGCTAGCTGCAAATGACAGACAATTGTCAATACATATTAGTAAGAATATCCATGTCACGGCTAAAAAAGGATTTTAGAGGTTTTGTTAAGTTTTTTTGTGTAGATAGGAATATTTTATCTGGCCGGCAAACCCATCGTGAATTGGTGAGTTAACCCTAGTAGCTAGATAGCTACAGTAGCTAACGTAACAGATTGATGTTTTGACACTTAGCTTTGCTACCTATGTAGCTATTCATTAACCCTGCTGTCTTGAATCGCCTGCCGATGGGCTTGCTGTCTACTCGTCTGCATCAAACAATATGGGGTGCTTTGATACATTTTCTCGCTAAATTACCTCGCTAAGTCAGCACTCTTAGTGACGACCAACTGGCTAACATTAGCCAGCTATCTTATTGCATTGAGTCGCAAGTAAGCTAATGTTAGCTTTACCTAGCTAGGGCCATAGACAGAGAGCATCATCAGTGATTCTGACTCACCGCAGAATGCGGTGGGATTTGGAAGCTCGCTAGCTGTCTGTCTGTCTGTCTGTCTGTCTGTCTGGCCGCTAGCTCCATCAGTACGTATCGTATGAATCGTTGGTCTTTTGTTGCTGTAGCAGTTGTGTCATGGTACTGTCTTTGCCCTCTGATTCAGCCGGCTGAGTGACCAAACCAGCTGTGGTTGGCACCTCTGTGTGCCGTCTCATTGGAGTACCAGGGGAACCGAAATCCAGGTAGATTATGTTTTATATCTATGTCAAAGTCAGTGCACCTGTTTCATGTAATTTGACACATTTCCATGGTTAGGTAATTGGCTATTTACCTTCACCTCTCAATCTCTTTTCTCTCTCATCCCCTCCCTATCTCCCTCCCTCCCTCCCTATCTCTCTCCCTCCCTCTCTCTCTCTCTCTCTCTCTCTCTGCCTCTATCTCTCTTCCCCTCTCGCCCTCCCTCTCTCTTCCATCCTCCCTCTCTCTTTCATCCTATGCCCATTACTAGTAGAAGATGAACGGTCTGTCCATCAGAGAGCTATGCGGCCTGTTCTGCTGCCCTCCCTGCCCCAGCCGCATCGCAGCCAAGCTGGCCTTCCTCCCTCCAGAGCCCACCTACTCCATGATACCCGACCCAGAGACGGGGGCTGCTGCTGTGGCTGGGACTGGGACCGGGACCCCGGCCGCTCCTCCCTCCCTGGGAGCCCCAGGGCTGCGATCCCGGTTGGGCGGGGGTGCTGCGGGGGACAGAGGAGGAGGAGGAGGAGGAGGAGTAGCAGGGGGAGGAGGAGGGGGGGGTGCTGGGGTAGGTTCTGGAGCAGCAGAGGGCAGATGGAAGCTGCACCTGACTGAGAGGGCAGAGTTCCAGTACTCCCAGAGGGAGCTGGACGTGACTGACGTGTTCATGACCAGGTCCAGCCGGGGGAACAGGGTGGGCTGCATGTACATACGCTGTGCTCCCAACGCCAGGTGAGAACAGAGACCCTACTCATTACTTAGTTATTACATAATGTTATTACTATGGACTAAGGCCCATTTAGGGTCACACAAACATAAACACACGTATATATGCAGCAATATAGACACCTGTATAAATCTAATTGGTTTGTCCTCTTATCACATATTTTTCCATGCCTCCCTCTGTGTTCCCCCTTTGTCTCTCCCCTCTCTCCTCCTATCTCCCTGTCTCTCCCCTCTCTCCTCCTATCTCCCTGTGTCTTCCCCCTCTCCCAGGTTCACAGTGTTGTTCTCCCATGGTAATGCTGTGGACCTGGGTCAGATGAGCAGTTTCTACATCGGCCTGGGCACGCGCATCAACTGTAACATCTTCTCCTACGACTACTCTGGCTACGGCGTCAGCACCGGCAAACCCTCGGAGAAAAACCTCTACGCCGACATAGACGCCGCCTGGCACGCCCTGCGCTCACGGTAAACAAGCAGCAGACGCCACACACACACACACACACACACACACAGATTATACAATTGGTTCTTTGGTCAACAAACCTTTTTATATTTCCTATTTACCTTTTAATGACTCGTGTGTGTGTGTGTTTTTTCCAGGTATGGTATCAGCCCAGAGAACATCATCCTGTATGGGCAGAGCATTGGCACGGTGCCCACGGTGGACCTGGCGTCGAGGTTCGAGTGTGCTGCCGTGGTCCTCCACTCCCCTCTGACCTCTGGCATGAGGGTGGCCTTCCCCGACACCAAGAAGACCTACTGCTTCGACGCTTTCCCTAAGTGAGTCTCTCTCACCCACTCCCACCCGACACCAAGAAAACAGACTGACGTGATCAGTTACAGATGGGGCTTCGTACGGTTCTACGTATCCCTGTTACTTTAGCAAGAGAAGGCATCTAGGATTTGCATATTAACAGGTTGTTACACCATAGACAGGGTTGTGTGTCTTAAGGTGTTTATAACCTGTCTGTCACGGCATAGACTGTTCTAAAATGTTTGTAACATGTTTATTACAGCATAGAGAAGGTGTCTAAGATCCCGTCCCCGGTGCTGATCATCCACGGTACGGAGGATGAGGTGATTGACTTCTCCCACGGCCTGGCTCTGTTCGAGCGCTGCCCCAAAGCTGTGGAGCCCCTGTGGGTGGAGGGCGCGGGCCACAACGACATCGAGCTCTACAGCCAGTACCTGGAGAGGCTACGACGCTTCATCAACCAGGATCTGGCTGCACAGCACGCCTGAGACGGAGAGAGGGAAAGAGAGAGAGTGTATGTATGTATGTATGTATGTGTGTATGTATGTATGTGTGTGTGTGTGTGTGTTTGTTTTCAGGGTGGGAGAGAGAGAGTGTCTGTGTGTGTGTGGTGAATCTTGGAAATGAAGGACCTCGTGATTCACACATATGTCAGACGGTGTGTGTGTGTGTGTGTGTGTGTGTGTGTGTGTGTGTGTGTGTGTGTGTGTGTGTGTGTGTGTGTGTGTGTGTGTGTGTGTGTGTGTGTGTGTGTGTGTGTGTGTGTGTGTGTGTGTGTGAGAGTGTGTGAGAGAGAGAGAGAGAGAGATTGTGTGCATGTGTATGGAGACTCACTCTCCAGAATTGAAGATTCCCTCTGCATGGACCGAGGGTGAGCAACCTTTCTCCCCCCGTCTCCACCAAGGACAGCTGTCCTCTCTTTGTCTCTGAAGAAGAAGATGATGATGATGGACATCTCTGTGGCTATCGGGGTGTTGCATACCTGGTAGTCCATCTTAACTCTGCCTGGCCTTCTCAGTCTGGGTGGTTTGGACGTTCCTCTCCTCTGTTTACCGCCAGGTAGAGTAGCAGGACTAGGACCATGCAGGATGAATTAACACCCTCATTTGTATGGCAGTAGTGTATGTTCTCCTCTCCCCCTCCCTATTGTCTCCCTTCCAAGTGAAAAGATCACAGAATGGCCTGGTTCCATTTCAGCTCCCCTGGCCTGCTTCCCCTAGTTCCTTACTGTAGACACTATCCCCTTTGGTGTTCACAGATTTGAAAGGAGTGGCTAGGCGTAAACGATATGGTTGTTGCTCCATCGAGCCCTTACGTACCCTAAAGGGAACCTCTGCCATATAGCTTTCCCCTACCCCGTCTGTTTGCACCCAAGGCAAAGAAGCTAGCGGAAGTGGAAATGGGCTGAATTGGAGCTGGTCCCTTTGAGAGCCATAATGACACATAAATGTCAGAGTTACTCTCCTCCCAAATGAGTGTGTGGCTATAGTTGTGGTGGCCATTTTGAGCTGTCTATGTGAATGAAGATTATGATAACTGAACGATGACATGGAGATATGATGTCGCCTATGAAGTCCAGTATTACTCCTGTTTGTTTGGCTGTTAGCACAGGGCTACAGCCTGTCCATGTTCACTAATTTCTGAAGTCAAAGGGGTCGGACAGGCCTTGGCGTTTTGTCTGCATTGCCCCAGATAAAGCATAGCTAGCTTGTTTTCTTCTGCAAGGAAGGAGTACTTTTATCACTCTCGGTAGGATTTCTTAATGTGAATAAAGTCAACGATTGAAGAGGTCTTAAGTGAATATCGTCGGTTTTTCTTTTTAATGAACAAAACTTCTCTCTGTGTAGCCGCTGAGACAAAGATTCAGTTGAGGATCTGAGGAATAGAGAGGACCTCACTGAAGACCAGTGGCAACCGGTGTGTGTCCACGAGACCATCCAAACTGTCAAGCCAACCTTACGTCTGCTACGTTTGTCAGTTTGATCCGATTGGTCAGCTCAGCTCTCTGCCAATTGTCTTCATCATCGAACGGAAAACTCTTCCGTTTCTCTTAAAACAGTAATGGGGGGGGGGGGGGGTTAAGGAAAGGATGTAGTCTTTACGATACGATTCAGTTTTTTCTTTTCTTTTCTTCTATAAACAAGACTTTTAAATAGCACTCCATGGAGTAAGCGTTAACACTCATCATCAAAACACTTTTCTCCATCGTGGGTTGTTTGTCTTGAGGCTATCGGAACACGTTCTGTTTGGTGTATAGAAGGGCCGTAGGTACAGGCTTCTTCACCGATGATATCCTTGGTTCTGGTGCACTTGAGCTCATCTATGGGTGGCAGAACTTTTCATGTCTGACCCAAGCCATAAACGAGCCTCTCACTGTTAGTGTGGTGCAGGTTCCACCACACACACACACACACACACACACACACACACACACACACACGCGCATAAACACACACACGCATACAAATACACATAGCGTAGACTTAAACACACACTGATTCTCACTTATATACACACGGAGCAAGCATGATAAGCAGGTCTTAAGTTCAGCACTATTGTACAAAGCATCCAAAGTGTAGTTAGCCTATAGTATGTAAGTTTGTGCGTCTACTTTAACATTGTTGATTAACGGACCCTCTTCAACAGATCAGCAGCAAGGACACTAGTGTCCAATCTCAAATCCAACCCGTGGCTCTCTCTGGAGATCTGAACGGATAGGATAGATCTCAGCATCAGCAGTATGGCGATCGCTCCACACTGCTTTACACCGGTCCAAATCCTTTGTCATCTCCACAAAGTTTGTCGGTAGGAGCTAGGATAGTGGGAATGAGACCCAGTCTATCTCCCTCTTCCCTGCCAGTGTTAGTGATGGCACCCGCGCGCCCTATTGAAGGGACTGTACTGTAACCGGTGCTGATGACGACACCTCACGGTGGTTAGTCACCCCCGGGTGAGAGAAGCACCTCCCTGGTTGGTGGAGGGGGAAGCGTCTCCCACTTAAAACGAGCTGCTTCTCCACCATCCACATGAACAGGGAGCTGTTCCGTTGTCACCGTACGCCGTCTCCCATCCTAGGGTGATGGAACACCCCCCCCCCCTTATCGTCACACACCAGGGTCCTAGATCTAGACTCTCGGCTGGAGAAAGAGAACGTAACCCCCCCCCCCCCCCCCCTCTTTTCACAGCTAGAGCTAGGGGCCCACAGTTTTTCCTGGTCTGGCAACGTAGACCGGGAAAACTCCCACGCCCTGCTCATGCAGGCTTTGAATATGTGGCGGGGTGTGTAATACGTTGAAACTTTATGAATAGAGAATAGTCTCTCCGGACCCTTTATGATAAAGAAGTATAGGGGTTTGGATACTCTGAGAAGAGCTGTATGCATGTTCCATTGTATGTGTTTGCTGGGCAAGTGTCAGGGCGGGAAGATAACTAAGTAGTGTATATGATGTCAGAGGGCGAAGTTGAACTCAAGGCATCGGTCAGTTTAGCGCTTTTTAAACAAGGGGGACGTCAATTGAGTTTTTTTTATTACTGAAACTAACTAATGTATTGTTTTTGAGTTTTGTGCTAGAATTTGGGTGGGGACATGCTGGGTGGGGCTTAGACAGCGAGTGGGTGGTTTATATGGTTATTGTACTTAACTATTCTATTCTTTGTTTGTATTATGATTTGTAATTTTATGTTCCCTTTTTTGAACTGAAAATATGATGTAATGAAATTAATTCATCGGACTGAATCTTGACCTTTTTATTGACAATGGAAAAACAATAAAGAACAATTATGTACAAAAATATGAAACGTGATTTATTAACATTAAGTATCAATCAGTAACAGTTTATGAGGAGTGATCCAAAACCATTGAGGTGGGAATATGTTAATTCAAACTTCAAAAGTGTATATATATTTTTTTTTTACCACTGAATATGATTTGTATTGGTAGTAAACAGAAGCTGAGTAGCAGATTAGAAATTATGCTTGAGAGATTAGATTTTACGAGTCTACCATCTAACACACACTTGAAGACAGCAGTTACAGTTGTGTGATACTGACAATAGAAGCAAACTGGTAGAGATATGAATCAAAAGTAATGATTGAAAGTAAACATGCAGTTTATGCATGGCAGATACGTAGATAGACCCACAACCGCACAATGGTGTGGAATCTAGTTACCAGTTGCCACTGGACACTGATTTATGGTCAGTCTGTAGTGTTCCTTCCTGGATACGGTTAGATGATTTGGGGAGGTTAGAACTGATCCTAGGTCTGTGCCAATGGGCAACTTCAGTTTTCACTGAAGCAGATCACATCGCCATGTGATTCTGGGTAGCTGCTATAATAGAGGAGAGAGTTCCCTCTACTGGCCTTTTAATGCTACTGACAGTGTTATGGTTCCTTTGAATGTCATTCTACAGTACTAGTCTCCAGTAGCCGTACCTCCAAGTCACGTTGTTCTCACGTCTCCTTTGGAGGTCTGGAGAATATTATATTAGCCTAAGAAGATGAAACCAAGAGGGGGGGCTTTAGCATTAACGCTGCTAACAGTTTGGCAAAATATGATAAAACCTAGACTCTTAACTTGGAAAACACATCGACCTAAACGAAGACACATGAGGTAGTTCCTCTTCAATTCACTTCATGTTCTTCTTCTCCAGACCTTCCGAACACGCTCCAGGATATAACAAGGTTTCATAAACACAGAGGTGATAGGCACTCCCGTAACACATCAGTACACCTCCGTAGGCTGCAACAGGCTACGTGTCCTTGTATCTGCCAATGAAGAACAAACCACTGAGACAAGGAAGAGAAGCACACACTCTCACACACACACACACACACACACACGCACACACACACACACACACACGATCACTCACATACTGCACACACACACACACACACACACACACACACACGATCACTCACATACATTCATACTGCCTGCACACGCACGCACGCACGCACGCACGCACGCAAGCACGCACGCACACACACACACACACACACACACACATCTCAGATTTCCCATTTAAAACAACCGGTTTAAACTATTTGTCTCTGCCTCGCCTGAATAGCCAAATGCAACTTTCCCATGCAGTTTTAAATGGTTTTTGATATTTGAGCTTTCTCTTTCATTTACTCGAGTGTACCGTCTAGTGATTTCATGAAGTGATTTGAAGTGCTTGATAGCATCTAGAGGAGGGACAAGTTATTCTGTGGAGAACTACTGCATACAATCAATAAAATCTGTGTGTGTGTGTGTGTGTGTGTGTGTGTGTGCTTGTGTTACTCACTCTTTGTGGGGTAGGGATAAGTCAGGCAGCGCTCCCAGAGAACTCAGTTGCTCCTCCAAAGCTACAATCTTGAAGCCAATGTACCCGGATGACAGCAAGAGCAAAACCACCCTGCGCACACACACACACACACACACACACACACACACACACACACACACATATACACACACACACACACACACACACACACACACACACACACACACACACACACACACACACACACACACTTTACCACAGCTATACAAATAGAGTGTTGGTTAGGAATTCCTCTAATTTACTTTCACCTATACAGCAAAGGCTCCAAAGGCTACTCGTCAATCCAGAAAGACAACATACCAAGTAGGTTAAGGGTTTACAGTCCCTTGGAAATGTATACATGTGATCCTGAACAGCTCTTTTTTTATCTCCATAACAAAGCCAGTTGATCTTTATCAACAATTACAGTTGTGTCACGTTCTCAGACACATTAAGGGGATTTACAAGGAGCGGCCCAAGCCTCTACACAAAGCAATTTCACCCCAGGGTTTTTTGCTGCTGTTGCCTACATTATTTACAGCATGTGATGATCTCTTTCCAATGTAAACTGCACAGGGAGGGTGGTAAGGGGGAGGTAGAGAGGGATGGGGAGGAGGAGGGACAGTATACTCACAGTAACAGATAGATGCAGACAACGATTTTGAGGTTCCTGATCTCTTGGAGGAAAAGGACAGATTTCACCCTTTCAGTGATGCTCCAAACCCATGAGTCAGCTAATAACGACAAACCACAAAACACACCAATTATTCTTGATTGGTGCGCCTCTCTCTGTGTGTGAGTGTGACACTGATATGCCCACTACATAGTGTGTGTGTGTGTGTGTGTGTGTGTGTTTATTACCTCTATCTTCCTCCTCTGTGAACTGTTCGTCCTTTTCTTTGCTGATGCTGCTTATAGGAGTGGAGCTGTTCCTCCCAGAAGCTGTAGTCACATGTTGTTACCACATTATTACCATGTTATTACAAAGACTGCACAACTTTTTTTCACCAGTAAATCACCCTCTTTCTTTCTGTCATTTGTCCTAAACAACCTGTCTTGTATGTCCCTGTAACTTGCCTCCGTTGGTCAGGTCAGAGGAGACTGTCCCCAGAAGGAGGCTGTGGTCTCGGTCCAGATGCTCTAGACTATCCTCCAAACTGGAGTGACTGGAGATCTGTGGACAGGGAAGGGTTAAAGACAAAAGTTAGCTCGGGATGCTAACATATTGCAGCGAACGGCGGGGTAGAGGAGCTTGCCCGAAGCGGGTATCGAACTCACAATCTTCCGCTTACAAACCGGCCGCGCTAGTTACAACACCAAGAGAGTTACCTCCCTTGGCGGAGCTGCTAACAGGCCTTACACAAGATCGTTACAACACTGTAACAAAGCCCATGGTTGATTCACGTGTCACCTTGACACATGGTGGCTCGTGTGACACATTGACTTCACACTAAAAGGAAATGACATAAGAGCATTTGCAGATGCAGACCAACAATGAGGAAACATACCCAAACACAGTGTGTGCCAGAGAGTTGACTTCTACAGTAGACTTACTGTGTCCACGTCCTGATCCAAGCCGTTCTCCGTAGACGAGATGTGGGGACTGCTGTTGGCACGCTAGAATACACACAATTTCAGTGTCGGACAGTTAGACGGTGTCATTCAATAAAACGGTGGCTATCTTTAGAGTTACAGACAAAGAGAAAGGCAGGGACAGAGAAGGAGAGAGAGAGAGAGAGAGAGAGAGAGAGAGAGACAGACAGACAGACAGACAGACAGACAGACAGACAGACAGACAGACAGACATGGATCAGTGTACCTGTGCTTGAGGACACATACACTGCAGTAGTTTGTAGCACACTTCTCGATTCCTCATAGACTTGAACTTGTACTAAAAATCAAAAAGAGACCCAACAGATTAAGAAACCTGCCTCCGTAACTGAGAAAGTCTACTGTTCTAGCGGTTCTAGACTCATACTCAATTGGGGCTGCCTGTGTTTGATTGGCAACACTTTGTTATTTTGTGAGATACAGGCTCCCATCTCTCCAAGTGGGAATGTCTGTAGGCTACAGTAAGTATATTGTCTACAAAGAGTGGTATTGAGGTCTGACCTGGCCTCCATCAGTGGTGATGACAGAGAGCCTATGGGAGAGGGCCGCTTGTCCCTTCTTCACCTTCTGGACACTGGACACGTGGATCACCACCTAGAACAAGACAGGTAGAACGTCACACCTAGAACAGCAGCGGACAGCGGACATACAGTCTCGTCTTCTCTGCTCTACGTGGCACTGTTCTTACCTTGGTCGCTTTGAGGAGCACTGAGGAGTAAAAACAAACATAGTTTTGCGCCACAAAGAGTTTCCCATGGTAGAGGACCTCCTTCTGCAGGGCGCAGGTGAAAGCTGGAATACACACAGGACAGGAACACCTGGTTAGGCTGCATACAGAGTGTCTGAAACTTTGCATTAGACCACAGTAGGACAGCTCAATACTGTTGTTGTTGTGTTCTCTACAGGTAACTGATGACAACTGGAAGGCACGGTTAAGATTGAGTGCATACGTGTTAAAGAGCACACAAGGCATATACTTGTCATGAGGAATGATTCACAATAAATGTTCCAACAGCATTATTAATAAAACATTCCAGACAGTCCTACCCATCTCTGACAAGCAGGCATGCGGACAGACAGACAGACAGACAGACAGACAGACAGACAGACAGAGAGACAGACAGATAGAGACAGACCGACAGGGGACAATCACAAACAGAACCTATGATCAGACATACAAGTAAGTAACAGGCTCTCATGTCCTAGTCTCAACTCACCGTGGGTCAGGTTCTCCCCTGCAGGAAGGTCTGGGAAGAGCTTGTGGAAGGTTTGGTTGTGTTTCACAAAACTCTGTGAAAAAGAGAGGGGTCGTTAGCTCTGATGTGTGGCAGTTAGCATCGGCTACCAGGTACATCTGAGTCGTTTTCTGGTCGTCGTGTCTGCAGCAGTTGTGTGCAGCGTTTGAGGTGACCTTACATTCCTGGTGATGACCCCGTCGGGCCGCTCGAGGATCATCTCTTCTTCTACGGTTTGGGGCCTGTGGGCAGGGAGTGATAAGAGGTCAAAGGAAACAGAAGAACACAGAGCAGGAGAGATTAGGATCCGGGTAGGATGTTATTTGGATCACTGCAGTGTTTTCTTTGTAATGAACAACGACAGCAACTGCCATTGTATTTGTTATCCCTAAATCATTTTGAACTTGATCCCTGTACTTGCTCCCTGTACTTGCTCCCTGTGTACTTGCTCCCTGTGTACTTGCTCCCTGTGTACTTGCACCCTGTGTAGTCACTAGCTACCTGAGGGAGTTGCACCTGTTGAAGCAGTGTCCAAGCTCCTGGACCTCCAGGTCAGCCTCCTCCAGACTGTGAATTTTCCTGCCCTCTGGGCTCCTCTTGCTTCTCCCAGCCCCCAGGAAACCCCCACCCTCCAGAGAACTGCCCAGGGAAACACAGCAGAGGAGGAAACTATTTAATTACGGGGAAGATGTCACATAATCTGATTTATCTTTATTTTATTGTCTGTAGCTGTGTCTCTTGAGATGTTCTCATGATGAGATGTTATCTCAATGAGATTAACTTGGACAGTAAAAGGTTATATGCAAAAACAAATGATGATGCAGTTTGCATCCAACTGTCCAGCTTGAACATGAAACAGTCTTTGTTAACAAGAGATCGTCATCAGTCATGTGACGTGGTTACTGTAAATGTATTTTTGAGAGGTAAACATAATTAGCCACAGCCCCTGGTGGGAACATGAGCAAAAGCTGCTGGAACATTCTGGGAAACAGAAACTGAGTGAATGCTCAGAAAGATCTCAGCTGTCATTGTCATCATTTTGATGGTTATTATTGATTATTAATATTATTATTCATTATTAAAATTATTACTATAATTATTTCAAGCCAATGTTGAATCTTCAGGAAGACACTTGAGTTCATATAGTTCAACATTTTGATGTTATATACGTTATATAATTCATGTACTGTAAAACATGTGTAAAACACCATTACACTTCTATCTTATATTAAAATCATATTCAACAATTTCTGACAGCTCAGTTCACACAGAGACTTCAGTCCCTACAAGTCCTCCAAGCTATCACATGCAAAAAAACATGCTTATCCATCACAGACAAAAAAGAATTCCTTTGAAACGCAAATACAAAAACCCTTTCATTTCATTCCCTAGTCAGTTGACTTGCTCTGGTAACTAGGTGAGCCTATGAACCATGTGGCTAGACTGGGGTCCAGTGGGTCACACCAGAGTTCTCTGGAGAATAAAAAAAAACAGGTTCCTCCTCTCTCCGCTCTGGTGAACTAAACCTCTTGAACTGACTAAGCCATTAGTGTCACAGTCCTAAACACCCTATGCAGTATGTATGTTGTGAGGTATAAAATGTTGATTCAGATATTTTACAGAATGCAACTTTACAGAATGCTCCAACCCACAATCAATGGTAATGTTCTCTGCAACTGGAATTTGACAGAACCTACCACAGCTTGTGTTAGTGTTATGTTCTGAAGGCATAATGACCAACCTGATGTACAATATGCTGCCTATACATGTAGGTTTCTTTATTAGGGCATTCTGTAAAAAAAATGACTTGGAGGTGGGTTGATACTTACAGAGACACAGAGCTGTCCAGGGAAAACCTCCTGGTCTTCATACTGAGGCAGAGGAATAGATAACCGACTATATCTCTCTCTTTCTCTCTCACACACACACACACACACACACGCTTCACTTTACTCCAAAAACTGTATTTCTCACACACTTGCACTCCTCTGTATCCAGAACCAAACTCTCTCTAACACACACACACACACGCACACACACACACACACACATACACATACAGACACACGCACACACACCGACACAGCTCCTGCGTACTCAACTCTCCTGTTAGGCTGGACTACCTCTCTCTGACTCTCCTACCTGGTACTAATCAGGTAAACAAAAGCATGTTCAGTTTGCTCCTCTTCCCAGCCTATCAACTTCAAGGACTGGAAGCTTAACCTATCGGCGTTGGGAGGTGGGAAATCCTATTGAAGCTCACCCAATCAACTCTGGGGGCCGGGGCCTCGTGCTAAACTCCCCAATGGCACCTGCACACACCTCTTCAACTCATAGAAACAGTTGCTACGTGTGTTTTATACAGTGCTAATTGTGTTCAGCAGTTGGTCAAACAAACAATGTAGATATACCTCTCCCTCTCCCTCTCCCTCTCTCACACACACACACACGTGTCACAGGTGTGACTTCTTCCGCTTGATTAGGTTGTGTTTGATTTGTATAGTGTGTTGAGACCTTGGTGAAAATGCACTTTAAAACTGAATAAACTTGAAACTTGATTACATGTGCATGCCTTGCATCTTACCTGATTGTGTGTTGACTTACTGAGAGACTGACACTGCCATTTCATTGGCTGTAAGAAGATTTTTTTAACCCCTGTTCTTTTCTGTTGAGGAGCGGCCGTCCAGGGGAAGGTTCAGGTGAGAGGGAAGTTCAGATCTACGCTGCGTGCGTTGGTAAAAGCGGCGCCTGAATTTTGCTTTTGGTTTGTGTACGGTTTGATTCATGATTTTGTTCATTCTCCTCAATTTTAAGTTAAGAGCGTGTTAAGGTTGGTTTCTGCTGTGTAGATTAAAGCATGGTTCAAATTCTGGTTTCGTGCTCCAGTCCATGTTCCACAACTCACTCTGAATGAAAAGAACCAGTTAATGTGGTCAGATTTCAATATGCTCCACTGCTAATTGCTGTAGTTTGCGCCTTGTGACGCACACAGACACACAGACACACAGACAGAGTTTGGTAGACTTTCTTTTATGCCCAGCCTTGTCTCCCCTGCGCTGCCCTGATCAGATGCAGGAGCAGATAGATAGAACAGGCCTGGGGACATGTCTGTGACGGTCACCTGACTGCAAAGATAGGATCAGAGAATGATCCCCAACAACACGTTGTTCTGTTTGTACCGAAGGGCAAGGCAGGCAGGAAACAGTCACGTTTCAGAGACAGTAGTTTAGACAAAAATACTTGGTGTAGTGTCAATAAAAATACTGTTTTAATACACGAATAGTTCCTGATTTCTTAATCAAACATGCAGAATGCTTATCTGTGAGGTGCAGTGTGGGTTTTTGATGAGCAACATTCCTGATTTTGTCTGGCTCCAGCCAAGTTCTGCCAAAGCTCCTCGGGGGTTTACCTTACATAACCATCTGCCTCCCAGTAGTCAAAAGAAAACTAAGAAAGTCATTACTAGATCCTCATACCTTCAGAGGATTAGTTTGTGAGTGAACATGAATGAACATTAGTGAGTGTGTGAACATGAAGAACTCTTCTTTCCTGTAGAGAGAAAGAGTACTTAATGCCACTCCGTCCGCATTTGGGCCCACATTCCCATGTGAACTTCTATTTGTGTGCTCATTTAAAACAGGGAGGTGGGGGGTGGGGGATTTGGTGTGGAAGTGGGGTACTTCCTTCTCATTACCTTGACAGTGATGTTGCATTAGTGTCAAATGATTTCTTGAGGTTTGAGGAATGTCTACCCCTGCATGCTGATCCCATCCAATATACCCTGGGACTGTACATTTACATTACATTTATGGCATTTAGCAGATGCCTTTATCCAAAGCGACTTAAAACAAATTCATTTGTCTAAGTAAGTGAATCATCTATCCATCAGTCATCTTTTTTTTTTTTAAAGAAAATGTATTGTATTTTTTATTATTGTATATTTTTTATTATTGTATATGTATGTATTTTTTTAAGTTATTTATTTACAGGAGAGAAACTTGTACAGAGGGGTAGTGGGGATGAAGAGGTCTTTAGGAGGGACAGTTAAGTTGTAGCCTGAAGAGATGGGTCTTCAATCTACGGCGGAAGATAGGTAGTGACTCTGCAGCCATGTAGGGATGAACCTCTGCATCAATCTAAAACCGATGACATGCATTGTTAATGTTCTACTGCCTGTACACATCATTACGGCTCTTCTCCTCTTGATAGCCGTGAGGAACAAAGACATTGATGCCTCGAGGGGTTACGGAATCGCTAATCAGGGGAGGCTGGTGGAGGTAGAATTTGGAGGTGATGATGATAGCATTCCTTATTCCATTCCATGCATTACAATGAGCCCATCCTCTGATTTGTCCTTTTCACCAGCCTCCACTGACGCTAATGTACTTCTTGCATGCATGCCAGAAATCATGTTAGCGAGCAGCCTTATGAACAACCTATTGAGTCGTGACCACAGTAGGGGAGCCTTTAAACCACCCATTGTTAGATAGCATTAGCAACTGATTGACAGTACCACGCATGACATTAACGTCTTTCAACACATTCAACATACATACTTAAGAATAGAATAAACAGGTTCACACATCCAGTACTTCCCACAGTTATTATATATATATATATATACACACACCCACACACACACACACAAAGACTGAAACAGTAAGACAGGCATATTACTGTAGGTAATCTACTGTACTGTGTATAGCCAATCCTTCTCTACAGCAGCTGTAGCTGTGTTTGTAAGGTTGAGTGTCGGGGTCCTTCCAGAGAGTTGGGGTCCTATTTCACCTCCCACGGTCTTTGTGTGGGGCCAGATGGTACATTGTGTGGTGCTGGTGGTTAGGGTTACAATACAGAGGGTAAACAATACAGCCAGCACTGAGGAATATGGATTAGGTAGAGGGCATACTTGTCCAGGATGTTACAGTAAATACATTGAGGGAGTTGAATAAAGTTTCAGTTTGAATAGCTATTATAATCTTGGTATTTCTATAGACACAGTTACAGTGTTTGTGTTACTAGACCTGTCCCAGGAAAGACCTGCAAAAAGAAATATGAGAGCATATAATTATACGGTCCCGTCAACAGTAACACACAATAGTTGTGGGATAATGAACGTTGTAGTCACAAACACAATTGGTTTGTTCAATGTAGGCAAATCCTCTCACATTCATAATTATGCAACGTCTATTTAAGGTTGGCAGCATTGGCTTCAAGTAATTCTACACGTGCCCAGACCGTATCAGAGGGTTAGATCACTATGTGAAAGAATGAGAGGTGATAACGATCTATACCTTTCTGAGTGTGTGTGTGTGTGTGTTATATATATATATATATATATAACACCTTAGGGGGCCCATTCTAACACTTTTTAAGTGTTCTTCTGTCAAGTCACCATTTGTCAGCATCCACTGACAAGCATCCCCGTAGTTTGAACCTTATTTATAACCTTATCAGAGTACAACATTCTTTATGTCTTGTCTCACCTGCTCTTACAAAGACAGACCAGACGAGGTTATGACAATGACCTGCTGTTTTCCCAGCACAATGAAGATGTTATGACATCCAGGTATTTTCCATCCATAAGACTACTCTAAAAGATAACCATTTGAGCTGTCTAAAAACAATGACACTGTCAACAGTCTGAACGTTGTGGGATGGCTGCTGTGAACACATGTTGATCTGGTCATACAGTAGATGACACACTGTACTATTCTGATAAGCTAGCCATGTTCCACCTTAGTTAGCTTGGACAACACCTAGTGGAGATGGATGGTACTACACACACACGTCATTCACCCTGCTCTCCCTGAGATCCACACTCTGAAGTGGCTTCCTTTCTCCTTGTCTCCTTTCTCCTTGTCTCCTCTCATTGTCTCCTCTCCTCGCCTTGTCTTCTATCCTTGCCTCCTTGCCTCATCTCCTCTCCCTGTCTCCTTTCCTTCATCTTTAATGATGTGAAAACACATTGAATGAGCTTTCACTTTCACTGCAGATGAAGGAGAGACAAGATCAAGTCAGCGATGTTGTTGTTTTTGTCTTTTCACATACGTTATTATTTCATTTGTTTACTTGGTTGTCTTGTTGTTTTGGGACCCCCACTGGAAAAAATGTTTTTATCACAAGAGGATCTAACCGACGTAACCTTCCTAATGAAAATGAAATTCAGTAAATGACATAGGAATCAAAGGGCTCATTGTGCTGTATATCCAACCATCCTGCTTTTTAATACAAAGTCAACATACAATATCTACATCCATGGTTGAAAAGAAAGAACAGGTACGTATTAACAGGTTTAAAGGTGATGATGTCATCAGAACTGGCCCTCGCTTGGTGTAACCATGTTTTGTCTGAGTGCCTTTTAGTTCCCTTGACAAATTATTCATACAGTATTTTTAATAAAGAGAAAATAGTCATTTTTCCTATATGTTTTTTGGTGTCCCCCATCCTCTATATTTCACAAATTACACATTGTCAAGACTTTTAGACCCTTTTAAAATTTCATAACAGGGCAATTTCAGATGAGATATTAAATACTAACAGGAAGCGTTGAGGGACAGTCTTGCTTGTAGCCTTTTCCCCCCTTTTCTATCAAAATACACTTGCTACCATATTCTCTTTGTCTACCTTCGTGCAGCAAACTAAAAAGTGAGCACTGAATATAGTTAAGCAAAGACTTCCATCGACTACTTTATAAACCTTGAATTGGAACGTACCACTGTTGCTATGATAAGAGGGGTCACTGTCAACTGAAACTAGGTCTGTCTCTATGTATCTAACTAGGAGGACATCAGTATCAAATAGCACCCTACACAGAGGTGCCATATACAGTATACTAAAGCAAATAAAAAAGCACTTAAAAATGACCATTAAAAAAACATTGACGATATCATACAGTAATTGGCTTGCCAAGTAAACAACATCTCATTGGTTATATTCAGTAAGTATCCCAAATAAGACAACGATAAATAACAAAACTTAAAAGTAAAAATCAAGAGTAAGTAACAGTAACAAAATATATGAAGAATAAATAATTTAAAAAAAAGAAATCAAATAAATATTCAGTAAAGTTAACAATAACAATAAGGCTCTTTTTTTTTTTTAGAAGAAGAAGAAGAAGAACTACATCGCTCCCAACCCCACACATTATAACTTGTGCTCAGGCAGATGAATGAACTGTAAATAACTCCATGTTAGACGGTATGTACAAAACCAGTGGATATAATCCGAGTTTAGGGACAATGAAACCATACTGTGATCTTCAGTCACAACATATCCAAGGGAATGATTAAACATCAAATCAATAGAGGGAGAGAACCATATCCCGGGACTTGAGAGGAATATTGGAGCGGGCTTGAGGGAAAATATCAGGTTGTGCCATTCCGATGTTTTGGTGCATTACTGTACGACTTGGGGTAGAGAGAGCTTTTGTGAGTTCAGTTCTACTGAACTTCAGGGTGAGAGAATGGTGTTGAGTGAGGACAGAGTGAGTATGAACTGCTCTCAACACATGATTTATCTAGCATTTGCATCCAAAGCAACTCACAGTTCACACACACATAAGAGTGTATATATAGCCCTAGTGGGAATTGAACCCTCAACATTTGTGTCATCGGTACCATGCTCCAACCCACTGAGCCATTAGACCTTGTCACGACAGAGTGGCAGAATTCAAGTAGGTATAAGCTACGGAATAGAATGACCTTAAACTCTGATCTAAGGTCAGTTTTGTGTTTTCCCACACTAAGGGTTCGGGTTAAGATATGGGGAGGGGAAGCTGATCCTAGATCTGTGCTGAAGAGCAAAATCTACCCAGAGCGTAAGCTACAGTATATGACATTCAGCACTCAGGAAACAGCATAAGCAGCATGTAGAGCAACAGAGAGCTGAAACAGTTAGCGTAAGGCCAAGACATGAAAGCACAATGATCAGGATCGTACGGTCTGCAGTAAGGGGCGAGAAACTGTGGGAGATGATTGTACCAAAATAGAGTGAAATGTCCATTCCATAGAGAAGATCTGAACGTGTGAAATGTACCACAGAGATGCCTGCCGTATAACAGTGAGAAATTGAAAGGAATTTCTCAGAAATTGATCTTATGACCTCTTCCACGAGTGGACTGACGTCAAACTGTGTTCGTGAGCGTGTGTGTGTGTGTGTGTGTGTGTCCGGTCGAACTAAGGAAAATTCATCAAAATTCGATTCTTTCATTGACGAAATTCTTGTCAATTTTCAACTCATAAGAGGAATGTCAATCCATTTGCTGACAGACGGGTTATAATGGAACTGACCTCAGCTGGGTGGCGTCTTTCAATGTCTAGCTAGAAAGGGAATAGCAAGCAAGCATGAATGACTGAACATTGACAGTCATGACAGTCAAGTCATGTTCACAGTAGGATGAAGTTGCCGCTAGATACTGATCTAAAGTCAGTGTAGATGTGTTACCTCTGATGGTGAAGGTTTAGATTGGGGAGGTGAGCTGATTCTAGATCTGTGTCTGTGGACAGCTTCGACCAAGAGCTCATTGTTCTTGAATGTTGGATGTAGGGCCCCATTTCTCCATCTCCATAAAGGTCAAACTACATTTCCCATCATGCCCCCAGAACAGCGTTGTTTCACTTGGCACTGTGGGTAGGAGAGTCGGGCGTCCAATCGACGACGTGCCGTTCAAACTCTCCCTCTGGGGGCAACATAGTCCTTAGTCCTCAGCTGAGGTCTAACCTAGTCATCTGCCTAAAACCGTGCTCAGGACTAGCTGTGGCCACAGAAGGACAGACACCACGGATGCAGACACACAGACACATATAAACGTTCACCTTTGCACTTTAACCCCTAGTACAGTAAGTACACTAAACCAATAGATATAAAGTTGAAAGATAAAAAGCCCATTTAGGGTGCAGCAAATATCCAGGCTTTTTTGTGTCCTTGTTTTCGACATACAGTATATATCATAATTCCTGTACTGAAGCAGTTTCTTTTTCACTGGTTCATAATTGGAGATAGCTGACCACGACACACACGGTTATTATACGTCCTTCACACTGGAACACTGAGGTAAGAATATGTAGGATTACACATCGAATAGTCTCCCACTCCCAAACCTTTCCAGGCATGAGTCCTGAGAGTGCAGCTGTTCGTTGACATAGATTAGTTCTGGTTGCTGTTTAGTGGTAGTGTCAGTAATGTGGTACTGTAGTTGTGGTGTAGACTTCGTCCTTGTTCGTAACGTTGTCCCGACGGTGGGATAAGTAAAAGGTTTGTTGTTTGGTTGGGTTTTTGTCCGTCACTGCGTCTCGCTTCTCTCACTTTTTTGCCCACTCGTCCGTCTGTGGACCTCGGAGCAGAAGGATGGAGGGATGACTCTTTCTCTCCTTTATGTTGCATAGTGGTCAAAGCTGCCCAGGTACTCAAGGGCAGCCTGGTAGCAGAACTGGTACTCATCCTGAACAAGAGCAACACACAACATGAATGGTGTCAGCAACATCCTCCCAACCAGTGTAGTAAACCACAACAGAGAGTATTGTATGGTAGAGTATCTAGCATTTGTCGTGGATAAGTGCTGCCCATAAAGCTGGCCTGGTTTTGAACCCTACTTCAGTCTGGACCATGGCTGGCCTGGTTTTAAACCCTGCCTCAGTCTGGACCATGGCTGGCCTGGTGTTGAACCCTACCTCAGTCTGGACCATGGCTGGCCTGGTGTTGAACCCTACCTCAGTCTGGACCATGGCTGGCCTGGTTTTGAACCCTACCTTAGTCTGGACCATGGCTGGCCTGGTTTTGAACCCTACCTCAGTCTGGACCATGGCTGGCCTGGTTTTGACCCCTACCTCAGTCTGGACCATGGCTGGCCTGGTGTTGAACCCTACCTCAGTCTGGACCATGCCTGGCCTGGTGTTGAACCCTACCTCAGTCTGGACCATGGCTGGCCTGGTGTTGAACCCTACCTCAGTCTGGACCATGGCTGGCCTGGTGTTGAACCCTACCTCAGTCTGGACCATGGCTGGCCTGGTTTTGAACCCTACCTCAGTCTGGACCATGGCTGGCCTGGTGTTGAACCCTACCTCAGTCTGGACCATGGCTGGCCTGGTTTTGAACCCTACCTCAGTCTGGACCATGGCTGGCCTGGTTTTGAACCCTACCCCAGTCTGGACCATGGCTGGCCTGGTGTTGAACCCTACCTCAGTCTGGACCATGGCTGGCCTGGTTTTGAACCCTACCTCAGTCTGGACCATGGCTGGCCTGGTTTTGAACCCTACCTCAGTCTGGACCATGGCTGGCCTGGTGTTGAACCCTACCTCAGTCTGGACCATGGCTGGCCTGGTGTTGAACCCTACCTCAGTCTGGACCATGGCTGGCCGTTGTGTTCGCAGCATCTTGACGGTCTGGAAGATGTCGACCGCTCCCTCGTAGCGCATCCTCTCCAGAACGATACTCAGAGTTATGAAGACGCCGGTTCGCCCCACGCCCGCGCTGTCGATACACACACACACACACAGTGAATCATCAGATTTGACCGTACTAATGGTGGCTATAGACATGTACACACACAGTGAATCATCAGATTTGACCTTACCAATGGTGGCTATAGACATGTACACACACACACACACACACACACACACACACACACACACACACACACACACACACACACACACACACACACACACACACACACACACACACACACACACACACACACACACACTCTTACCTGCAATGAACACTGATAGGACCGTCCTGGCCAAACTGCTCCTTGGTTTTGTGCACCTGGCCAATGAAGTCAATGAAGCCCTCTCCAGACTTAGGCACTCCCTGCTCCGGCCAATCAGTGAACTGGAACTGACGCACCGTCCGTGATTGGCCATCCTGGGAGGAGAAGAGGGGGAGGAGGAGGAACCAAATGAGAACAGAATGGTTGAAGGGAATCTAGCCTTTGTTATAATTTCACTGAAACAAGGAATGTCTCTCCCTGTCTGGGTTTCAATAGAAGTTGCTCTAACCCATTTAACAGAGGACATCATATTTTCACCGATCTTAATCACCAAGAATAAGATTGGAGCCAGTTTATTCTGATTCCTAGATCTGTAGTTATGGGTAAGGTCTTCCTGCAGAGTCTGTCTGCCTGTCACACGTTCTCTGGAGCCAATTACATCGTTTCTCCTGTGAGCCTGGCTGACTCTTCTTTAATGGAGATCAATAGAGCATCTGTCAATGGGGCGTCGGGACAGGACAGGCTTAACTGGAGTAATCTACGGCTGACACCCACGCACACACGCATGCATGCGCACGCAAGCATGCACGCACACACACACGCGCACAGATACACACACATACACACACACACACAGTCAGTGAGGCATCAGGAGAGCACAGGCATAAGTGGAGTAATCTATGGCTGACACGCATGCATGCATGCATGCACGCACGCACGCACTCAAACACACACACACACACACACACACACACACACACACACACACGTCTACGGTTGATCGATGGAACATGTTTGCTGCTACTGCTCTTTCACACTCCTCTGATGGATGGAAGGGGAATAGAGGGGAAATGTCAGGGAGTCTGGTGTTGTATACTATTGTGTCTGAATACAATATGAGGTACGCTATGACAGGGATTAGATATTCGCAAGTGATGACACACACACACACACACACTCACACACACTCACACACACAGTCACACACAGTCACAGTCACAGTCACAGTCACACTCACACTCACACACACACTCACACACACACACTCACACACATTCACAGTCACACACACACTCACACACTCACACACTCACACACTCACACACATTCACAGTCACACACACACTCACACACTCACACACTCACCCTGGCGTCAGTGACTTTGAACTCTCGGAGGATGTACTGGGGCATGTTGTACTCAGCCATGGGGTCGACCACAAAGTACTGGTACCTGGCAGAGCGCTCAGCTGGCCAGTACTGGTGACACTTCTCCTGCAAAGACACACACACAGGATGTCAAATGTCCCTGTGTGTGTGTGTGTGTGTGTGTGTGTGTGTGTGTGTGTGTGTGTGTGTGTAAGTGTGTGTGTGTGTCCATACCCGTCCCATCTCTCTCAGTTTGGTGAGCATGACCACGATGGTAGAGTTGTGTTCCCACAGCATCCTCCAGTAGTCTTCAGTGGTCTCTGCCAGGGGGCCCTGGGTGGCAATATACCCCCTCTGCTGCCTACATACACACACGCGCACACGCACACACACACACGCGCGCGCGCACATATACACACACACGCACACACATGCGCACACACACAAACAAACAAACAAACACGCACACACAAACGCGCGCACACACACACACACACACACACACACAAACGCACAAACACACACGCACACACACACACAGTTTGACATATAACACCATGACATTTCGACATGACATTTTCAATTGCCTAGCAGGGTAAATAGCAAAGCTGTATTGTAAAGTATTTCACAGCGGCAGAAATAGCACCCAGAATCCACAAACTCAGACCTCACAAGCTGTAGCCACTCCAGATGGAGACCAAATCCCAATCAGTTCAAGGTTTATTTCATACCTGTATCCGTCTATGTAGCTGGCGTTGACGTAGTCTGACCCCTCCAGGCCTCTGATTGGCTGGAGACAGACGCGGGTGGTCTCGTAGGGCATGATGTTGACCAGGCGGTTCTTAAACTTGTTACAAGGTAGGTTGGCCGTCACAAACCTGGAAGTGTGGGCCTTGGTGTTGGCCAACCGCTGTGGGAGGGAGAGAGAGAAAGAATGGAGGGAGAGAGAGAGAGACAGAGAGAAAGGATGGAGGGAGAGATACAGAGAGAGAGAGAGAGAGAGAGAGAGAGAGAAAGGATAGAGGGGGAGAGAGACAGAGGGAGAGATACAGAGAGAAAGAGAGAGAGAGAATGACTATCCATTGTATTTCTTTGGCTGCTTCACCTGTCTTTTCTATGATTTCACCTCCAGTTCCGAACTGTGACCACGTGTCTGTTCTATAAACTGTATTTCTACGCCGTCTTCTCTACGTTCCCCTCTCCTCCGTCCTCACCAGCCCGGGGTGTGAAATTCCTTCAATGCCCACATTAGTCACGTCTGTAAAAACGTCATTATTTTACCTGAAGAACATCTCCTTGACAATTCTCTTGACAAATTCCGACGCGGGAAAGCTTATCCATGCTTTCGTTTTCTCCATAATTGATTATGGGAATGCAGCACTTGCCGCAGATTGAATTCATAAATGGCAGCTCATTGAAAACTGCAAGGATTCACAAGGACACAACCCAAAACGTCTGCCCACATCAAGGCCCATCCTAGCTGACGTCCATTGACTACCCGTCCCTCAACTCCCTCGACTTGACTGTAACATTCTCCTCCTGGGCTACAAAGCCCTAAATGGCATCAGACCTGACTACCTGTCAGATCTACTCTCCCCCTATGAACCTCCAGGCACCCTACGGTCACGCCATGGCAAACGGCTTCATGTACCCAGAAGCAGGCTCCGCACAACGAGGGACCGTGTCTTTTCCTCCCACGCACCGCGCCTTTGGAACTCTTCCTGACAATCTGAGGGCTGTTCAGACTGTTGGGTTTTAAAGCCTTAAGACGCATCTTTACCGGCTAGACTACCGTTCCTCCTAGACTTTGATTGCTGCTTTTATGATACGGTTATATATATATATGTTTGTTTTCCTTTTATTTTACTTATTTATTTATTTTCTAAACAATTTCTCTACTTTATTAGGTTTTTTTACTTCTATTTTGATGAGATGATTCTAGCACAATAAAAAGCGCTTTATAAATGTCATCAATGATGACTATTCCTGTAATTCTATGAAGTCTATCTACTCTATTATCTCCCTCCAGACCTGTACCTTGAACTCCAGCTCCATCCCGGTGACGTGCTCCCCGTTCTCCACCTGGCTCAGCTTCTGCATGTAGGTGAACAGGCTCCTGGCCGCCACCTCCGTGTTCCCGCAGGCCACCGCCTCCAGCAGCGCCTCGTGGATGAAGCCGTACTGGTCCTCCGTCTGCACCATGTAGTTACGCTGGGATCTCATCAGGGTCACGTGACCGTACACGTCCGCCGTGCGCTCGTGTCTGATCCGCTCCAGCATGGCGTCGATGACAATGAAGCAGCCGGTGCGACCCACCCCAGCACTGAGAGAGAGAGGGAGGGGGAGGGAGGGAGAGGGAGAGAGAGAGAGAGAGAGAGAGAGGGGGGAAGAATGTTTACATATTTGCTCTGTCTGGATTTGTTGTGTGTGTGTGTGTATGTGTATGTTGGTGTATGTGTGTGTGTTTGTGTGTAAACAGTATGCATATGCGTGTATGTGTATGTGTGTGTGTGTGTGTATACAGTATGCATGTATGTGTGTGTATGCAGTATGCATATGCATGTGTGTGTGTGTGTGTATACCTGCAGTGAGCAATGACGGGGCCTGCGTCAGGGGGGTTGCAGGCCTTGACCCTGCGGAGGAAAGCCAGGAAGGGCGTTGGGTACTCTGGGACACCGTGGTCCGGCCACGCCGTGAACTGGAACTGACGCACTTCCCTCCGCTCACTACCACCGCTCTGACAAGACGAGGAGAGGAGAGGAGAGGAGAGGAGAATTCTATTTTTAATATCATCATATGCCTTTACAAACCACCAGAAGAGGACCAGAGCCATACAGAGCACTAGTTAACTAGAAAAATAATTTAAAAAAAAGTGGATTGCACAGTCTTATTTTGGTTGAAATAATTGGTTTGGACGATGGATATATTTGCTTGGTACTTGAAAAAAAGTGGAGATTGTAGGAAGGACCAATGGATACAAGATGGTTAGATAAATAGACATCTAGATAGGTAGAAAGATAGAGAGATAGATACAGTATATAGATAGATATATAGATAATTACTCTTAGCTGGCTTTTGTGTTGTACCAACATTAGCTACCCTCTCAGGAGGAAGACAACTACAACATCGGTGCCTTCTGACCTGTTTTTAATAGTCGTGTGTGTCTACTTGTATTACATACATATGAACAACATTCATGAGAGACGTCAATCCTCAAACCCCTCAGTTAAAAGCCTGCTGGCCTAGTTTGTCTGTATTTGGGACATTTAGACATGGTGCATCCTAGATTAGTCCTGTCTGTGTTCAGGAGGGAGTCGCATTGTAACAGTGATGTACTCTCAGAGAGTCCCTCTAGCTAGATCTGACTAGTCAGAATACTCCATTAGCTACAGTCTAATCGGCTGTCCTCTGTCTCTCTCTCCGCCGTCTGCTCAGAAGTGACGGATGAGATACGAATTTGAAATCGTATGATTTCTGGTTCGTAACAGGACTGAGAGTTCAAATCGGGTATGACTATATGGACTATATGGTAATAAACAGGAAATGATGGTAAAGTTACCTGAGGATGGTAAGGAGCGAGAGAGAGAGAGAGACATCAAGAGAGAAACACAGCGGATTTGTGACAATGTGTGTGTGTGTGTGTGTGTGTGTCCTCCTTACCTTGTGCAGAGAGAAGGTGCGGACACAGAAGGTGGCCAGCTCCATGGTGTCCAACAGGGTGACCTGCGTCATCCCGTATGTCTCTGTCCCACGAGTCGGCCAGTACTGGTCACACTTAATCTACAGGGAGATCCAATCATCATCATCATCATCATTATCTTCATAACCATCATCATCATCACCATCATCATCAACAATCACCATCAACTTCATAACCATCATCATAACCATCATCATCATTATCATTATCTTCATAACTATTATCACCATCATCATCCTCATCCTCTTCATCAATGAGGCTTCTTAAATGCGCTTAATGCAAAGAGTGGTTCAGATAGAACTGGAAAACATAGAACTAACACAATTCTACATTCTCATCGGTAGTAAGTTGTGTCTGTTCTATACACCGCCCTTCACTAGATGATGTATGAGCCCCTGGGTGTGGAGAGTCTCGCGGGACCAGACACGTTGCCTCCCACCAATTGCGTATGCTCCCGGCATAGTGTCTGGAGGCTTACTGCCTTCACCCTGAGTAGACGAATGGGGGGGGACGCTAAGGAAACCCGCCTGTCGTAATTCATCCTCCGAATCTATCGTCAACATCTTCCCCGACACAACGTTGGTCGCTAACTTCTAGGGGCTTGACGATGTTAGCTGTCTCCATTAGCGCTAGAGATTTATTGCGATGTACAGAGAGCGCAATTTCCACCTTCCCTCTGAGCCACCCACCTACCTAAACTCGATTTGTGCTTAGAGGTGTCGTCTGTCTGTACAATACCCTCGGTGGGAGACTATTCTTCCCCCCCTTTTCAAAGTTCTCATAAGCTGGATAGATCATATCCAGACCTACCGCTTTATCTGGTACAGACTGCTCCAGGCTTCTGAGTATGTGACAATCAGTGGATGCAGTCTTGACCTTTCAAAATGCCCTATGGTGGCTATCAGTGAATGGATGACCCACTATTGGGTAAACACTGTCCTAGGTGGATGACAGTACCCTTGTGCCCTACAGCGGTTGGCTGCACCCTAGCTAGTACCCTAAAATAGCTGTCAGGGTGCCCTTGTACCCTACGGTGCTCTTCAACAGACGGCAGCGCCCTAGTGCCCTCGTGCCCTATAATGTCCTAGATCGGTGGACTGTGCCCTAGATAGGGCACTACAACGATGGTTATTGCCCTACTAGTAGTCTTCGGGGGGGGGGGGGACATCGCCCTCGTGCCCTTGTGCCCTCATCCCCTACGGTGGATGACGACAGCGGATGTGTGTGAGTGGGTGAGTGTGCCCTGCAATGCCCCCTCTCACCCGTGACTTCTCCTCCAAGCGGGTCATCATGACCACCGAGGCTGCCCGCTGCTCCCACACCATCCTCCAGAAGTCTCCGAATGTCTCGGCCAGGGGCCCCTGAGTGGCGATGTAGGCGTTCTGCTTCCTGTAGCCGTCGATGTAGTTGGCGTTGATGTAGTCACTCCCGAGGATGCCTGGGATGGGAGGGACAGAGTCACACATCAACATGACACACACACACACACACACACACCACCCCAAACTCACACACACACCCCCCCCCACCTCCCACGCTCCTCTCTGCAGTACCTTCTATGGGCGAGAGGACGACCCTGGTGTGGTCGTAGGCGATGACGTTAGCGTAGCGGTTCTTGACCTTGTTGACCTCCAGGTTGGAGTGTTCCCAGGTGAACTGCTGACCCGGGTCAATGGACTACGAGGAATGAGACGGCACATAAGCCACAGCAACGCTTAGATAAAGCAGCGTCTATGCTGTGTTGAGTGTGTGTATGTGTGTGTGTGTGTGTGTGAATGGGAAGGGAGACAAAGACAGAAGGCCATCTTGTACAAGTGTGTGAGTAATGTGCTCGCAGCAGCTCTCACCTCGTACTCCTGAGAGAGACGGAGATTGTCGTTGGCCTTCAACACTTCCGTGTGTTCAGACAGCTCTCCGATGGGGATGGGAGGGTGATTCATCATACCTACACCACAGGAACAGCACAGGGGTCAAAGGTTCAAGAGGAGGCATCAGGGATGTACTGTATCATCGGTTAGGGGGGTCGGTCTCTCCCTGAATGCCCGGGGGGGTGGACGTTATCGCCGATCACAGATCAGATTACCTTATCGGCGTTCAAAACCCGAAGCATTACCGGATGAAAAACAGATCTGGTTTCGGTATCGGTGGTTAGGGGGTAACTGCCCTGCATCTCACGCAAGACGAGTGAAAGGCAATTAGAAAGTGAGAAAACAAAACATAAAAGGAAGAAACAGCCGCAGAAAATCAATTCCGCTCCACTTAACGGACGAAGTCGGGGAGGATTCTGTTCGTGGGGAAATTGTTTTCCTTTGATGTGAAATAGCTTTCTATCAACGACCAGGAGGCGAGTGATGACTCAGAGAGAACAAACACAAACAGAACGCAAATGAGGCTGCACACACACACACACACACACACACACACACACACACACACACACACACACACACACACACACACACACACACACACACACCCACCCACATGTAAATAGCTCAGAGATCAAGAAAACAACACTATACACTATGAATGCAATCCAATATCATTATAATCCATTTGTGCCAAAAACAGAATGAATTCTCCACGGTGCTGGACCTACTAATGTGTCTTAATGCACCGTGAACAGAGTTTTCAAATATCATCATGGGGGAATTAAGGATTTTAAAATGCACAGACACGTACCAGCGTTAATCCTAAGAATATACAGTTTAACTGCAGGAACTTCGTACTTAAGCCAAGTCAGAATATACTTGGTTATGCACAGGGGATATAGAGAGACAAAGATCAAATCTGGCTGTGTCATCTTGTTTTCCAGCTATCTCGTAGGAGGATGAGTGGGAGAGGAGAGTTTTCAAGGTTCTGTTCTGGGCAAGACAATAAAAATAAATATTGAATGAGCTATTAAGACTTCAATACCGCTGTTCGTTCTGCATTGAGTTTACGTAAGCAACCCTGATACGACATTCAAGTTGGTGAACACGATCCAAGAGATTCATTCAAGCCATCAACGGCTGTGTTCAAATTCCTACATCTATCATCAGTGTTCAAACATCATTATTTTCCTCTGTCGTGAGGAAGCGGTAGATTGTAACCCAGGAACTAGGACACAGGAAGTAGCAGAGAGTTGGTTTAGCAGCAGAACAGCTGTGGTGTTAGGGCTCCCAGACGGTGAGGAGGCGGTGTGAGTTGACACTATCTGGCCACACTGCAGAGAACGGAAGCGCTGCACCACACTATCTAGCCATACTAGAGAGAACGCAGTTACGATACTTGCACTTGTAATGTATTTACTATTACGCAAACTATTTGGACCCGGTCTTTAAAAGAAAAAAGAAAAGAAAAGAGATTGTATCTCAACGAGACTAACCTGGATAAATAAAGGTCAAATGAAAAATCATGAACAAATAGCTCAACTACTTGTTGAACATCTCTGACTATGTTGCTACTGTACTTCCGTCCTTTCTGGCATGGCCATCTAGTGACAGGCAGGTGGAGTGGGAGGGAACTAGGCAGAGAGCCCTACAGGCTTTGGGCAGAGTGCTGTCGCAGAGTTGTGATTCAGCGTCAGCGATGACTGGCCGATATGGACGGTGGCCATTTTAACCTCTGAGGAGATTGAACTCTGCCGGAAGCTTGTGAGGAACAGAAGGTCTGACCGGTTGGTGTTGCTGCACTTCTAACTAATGATTTATCTCATCAACATTCGCAACTTTAATGTCATTTTCAAAGAAATAATGTGGTATCAACGTGTGTGCGTGTGTGTGTGTGTGTGATACGTACCAGGGGTCTGGAAGTTGATACGTCTCATCTCGACGGGGTCCGTGGGGTGGTGGGCCATCATCTCAGCGTTACCCAGAAGGCTCTTGGTGCCCGGCTCAGAGTCCTTCCGCTTACTGCTCAGGGACCAAGAGACACAAGCAGGAAGAGAGATAAGAGATTGACATCACACACACAGACACAAACTGAGAGAGAGAGGAAGCAGAGAAAGAGAGAAGAAGAGAACAGAGAGAGAGAGAGAGAGAAAGAAAGAGAGAGAGAGAGACAGAGTGAGAGAGAGAGAGAGACAGAGTGAGAGAGAGAGAAAGAGAGAGAGAGAGTGAAAGAGAGAGAGAGTGAGAGAGAGAGTGGGAGAGGGAGATGGAAAGGGAGAGAGAGAGAGAGAGAGAGAGAGAGAGATGGAGAGGGAGATGGAGAGGGAGAGAGAAAGAAAGAGAGAGAGAGAGAGAGATGGAGAGGGAGATGGAGAGGGAGAGAGAAAGAAAGAGAGAGCACATTTCAATCACAGGTATTTATAATCGGCATGTATTTCATTTATTTTTCACATTTCACTGCCATCATAAAACATGTCTCGAGGTTCAATTTTGACACAGGCTTAATCTCACCTGTCAGGTTTGCTGCTTCCGATGAGACAGAGGCCAGGGTATAATTGAGGGTAGGAGGAGGGGGGGGAGGAGGAGGAGAGGAAATGGACAGATGGAGAGAAAGAAAAATCAATATGCGGAAATTGCATTCAAAACCTTGATAACCTGCTGTGGATAACCCCCCCCTGGGTAGAGGCTGTTTGTTTCCTGTCTGTAGTGTGCTGGCCTTCATAGCTACGCTAGCTGCTAAAGGCTCTACTTCAATACTTATCCGTGTACAACTCGGTCGGGCCAGTTGGCTCAAGAACCCCAGAAGTTTGAAGTATATGGACTGAGGAGTGTACTGGGATAAGATAGGAACCACAACACAGCACATAGGAACACCTACGGACACGCAACACACACACACACACACACACGTCAAAACACTGGCTTTTCACCGTGAACGGCAAAAAGGAGGGCTGAATAGTACTGTCCTTCCCTCCACGGGCGTCACTCACTTCTTGTAGAGGAGGATGGCGATGACGATGCAGATGATGAAGACGACGGCCAGGACGGGACCCACCACCCAGATCAGACCGTCCCCCGCATCCAGGGGCTGGGGGTCCGAGTCCGGGGCGATCACTGGGTCGGTGTACGGGCTCGCCACGTACATTTTCTAGACACGCACACGCACGCACGCACGCACGCACGGACACACGCACACGCGCACACACACGCACACACACAGAGTGAGCGAGTGAGTGTGAGATACCAGTTGGCTTCACAGTATATTTTATACATGGTAAAGTTAGTATGTTTATTTTTGGTATATTATTTACAATAATAATAATGCTAATAATAATGCTAATAATCTACAGACTGTATATACAATCAATCAGACTTATCCAGATATATGGTCTCCAACTGGTGATAACTGGAGAGAAGTGAGGGGGCAGTAAAGGGATAATCCCCTTTTTATTTCTCCCTCTTTGATTGGCGTGCCTTTTATTGTCTTAGCACATCTGTCATACTGACTGCTATGTGTGATGACAGCTTATGAGACGGAGCGGGAGGAAGACAGGAAGACAGGAAGAGAGGAGGAGGAGAGAGAGAGAGTTGGAGAGAGAGTGTGAAAAGACGTGCGAGCGTTCCTTCGCGCTTCCGTACCCCGGTGGTGGCGTTGAGTTCGGCCAGGATGAAGAACACGTACTCCTGTCCCGGTTCCAGAGCGCGGTTCTCGAACCCTCCGTAGTCCAGCTGGTCTCCCAGGGTGAAGAAGGCGGGCAGGGTGGCGGGGGTGAAGCGGGCCGTGATGTAGGCGCGACGGAGGTCCACCTGCTTCTGCTGCCGGGAGTCCCGCTGTCTCTGACTGATGTCCTTCAACAACTGAGATAGGAGAGAGAGAGAGAGAGAGAGAGAGAGAGAGAGAGAGAGAGAGAGACAGAGACAGAGAGAGAGAGAGAGACAGAGAGAGAGAGAGAGACAGAGAGAGAGAGACACAGAGACAGAGAGAGACAGAGACAGAGAGAGAGAGAGACAGAGAGAGAGAGAGAGACAGAGACAGAGAGAGAGAGATGTTGTTTTGATATGACTCATATATTGACGTAACTTCATTCGTTCACAGACAGAAAGTCAAAAAAGAGCAACAGTGATCAGAGGGCTCTGAGAGAGGGATAACTCCTAATACGGGCGTTCACCTCCCGCCACGTAACAGCTACAGCAGTGGAGGCTGGTGGAGGTAGAAATCGGAGGACGGGGCTCTTTGTAATGCATAGAACGGAATGAGGTACCGTATCAAACATGCATTTCCATTCCATCCATTATTAATGAGCCCGTCCTCCGATTTCTACCTCCACCAGCCTCCGCTGATCTCCAGTCACGACCATGGTCCTCACCTCCTCCAGGTCCATCTCATCTGGGCTCTTCAGGTGTCTGATGACCCCCCTCGCCCTCCTCAGCGGGACCACCACCACATACACATTCCTACAGGACAGATGGACACACACACACACACACACACTGTTAAAACCATCCCCTACAGAACACACAAGAACACACAAGAACGTACAAGAACGTACAAGAACAACCAGAACTCTCATCTCAAATCATTATGGTTTTCCTTCAAACATTCCTCTTCAACCTCATATGAGTTCTATCATTACACACATTCATAACAGGTTATATCCCCTTATCCCAGGTGATGGACCCCCCCCCCCTCCCCCTTCGTCCAGTCTTACTTGACAGGGCTGCGGGACTCCAGGGAGGGCAGGATGATGGTGACGGTGGTCTCTGTGTCGCGGGCATGGTCTATCTCTGGCCGGCGGATGGTGATGGGCGGGGAGGTCTTGGCGTGGATGCGGTGGCGAAGCGGTCCCATGTTCCCCTCGGGGGAGGCGATGGTGAACTCGTAGCTGGTGTCAGGCTGCAGGTTGGGGATGACGGCTTTCCTCAGGCGAGCGTCCACCTCCATCTTCTGACGGTTATACTCCACCTGGTGGTAGGGAGAGGATTAGCACACACACACACACACACACAAACACACACACACACGGCATACATACACACACACGACATACACACACACACACACACACAAACACACACACGGCATACATACACACACACGGCATACATACACACACACACACACACACACACACACACGACACACACGACACACACGACACACACTTACGGTGAAGCGGTAGGGGAGGCTGCTCTCAGGAAACTCCCAGGTCAGCAGGACACTGGTCTTTGTTGCCAGGTTGACTGAGAAGTTCCTCGGGACGTCTGAGAGGAGGACAGACCAACAGACCAACAGTCAGGGGAGGTGAACACAGTGATACGCATCATTCAACACCCTCCACCGCTCTGCTTTCACTCTGTCCACCTGTAGGGGTTTGTTAGTGGGTACACCTGGTGTCGGGGGGGAGAGAACGACAGATGAAAGTCTGGAGGAAAAGGAGGTGAAGTGATTAGAGTGAAGAGAGTGGAGGGACAGAGACAAGACAGTCATGTGACAACAAGCCACATTCTTAGACTTGGGAGTGTTCAGTGTCAGGAGGTGCTACACTTTCAAAAGGTCAAAGGTCATGAAGGTAAATCCAACATGGTAGAGGTTTAAACGAGTGTAAAAGCGTACCTTTAGATACCAACCGTTTCTCCAGTCAGCAAGTGAACCCAGACTCAACACCTACCTCATCATACCTGGACCTGTCTGGCTTTATTGACGGTTACCAGTGTGTGTGTGTGTGTGTGTGTGTGTTTGTCTGTGTGATCACAGAGTGTGTTCTTCATGCTTCCATCCACAAGCATTCAGTCACTTTCTCTTGGTGGTGAGGGGGTGGGGGTGGGGGTGTGGGTGAGGGAGGTGGCTGTGGATTAGTGGAGTAGTCTTTTTTTTCCATTGGAGTTGTAGTTTTCAGGCTCTTTAAGGAAATCACACAGTGCAGAGTGGGTGAAAAAAAAAAACTGGCCCTGAGTCAGTTTTGCATTTCGGACCAAGATAGGAATCAGTCAGATTTAAAGCATGTGGATCTGACTCTAGACCAGTTCTTAGAGTGGAGGGGAGGGGGGAGGGGTGGGGGTTACCCTGGGTGTGGGCCTCAGGTCTCAGGCCAGCCCTACCTGTCTCGAAGGCCAGCGTGTGGTAAAGCAGCGGAGGAGAGAAGGGCCCGGGCCCCACCCTGGTGTGGGCGCTGAGCTGTACCTCATAGGCGGTGTCGGGGTTGAGGCCCTGGATGATGAAGCTGGACTCACTGGCGGGCAGCGTCACCTGACGCGGGGTGGCCCCGGGGGCGGGGGGGACCGGTGGGTTAGCCTCCCCCGCCTCCCTGTAAGCCACCGTGTACTCTGTGATCATCCCGTTCCTCTGGGCCGGAGCGGGGGGCACCCAGGAGAACTGGAGGGTACAGCAGGTGGCGTTGACCAAGTCGGAGAATCGGGGGTACCCCGAAGGCGGGTACTCCAGGATCTCCATCTCCTGCTGCGCCTCCTCTCCGTAGCCGGCCCGGCTCCTGGCCGCGAGGGTGAAGAGGTAGGTGGCGCCGGGGGAGATGTCGGTGAGCGTGTGCGTCGTCTCCCGCGGGGGGAAGTCCACGGTGTGGTCCAGGGTGGTGTTCTTCACGCCGAACTGGAGGCGGTACCCCAGGACCTTTACCATGGACCCCTGCGGGGTACCAGAGCCAGAAGACCCAGACGCAGGAGGGGGGTCCCACCCCAACACCACCAAGGTACCAGACCCCCGACGCACCCACAGGGAGGGGGGCCCGGGCACTGCACCCACCAGGAGAAGGGGGGGGGGGGGGGATACAAAGAGTTTAATTCATCTGTATCTCGTCAGGTAGTGTACATTGAGAATACAATGTTTTGAATGAATCAACTGCTATGATGTACTAAAATTCTGTCTAGTCATTCGACAGAGCATTACATATTCTTACAGTGTATAAACAGGTTTATGGAGTGCTGTAGGATGTATGTGTGTTTGTGTGTGTGTGTGTGTGTGTGTGTAAACTGCTCACCGATGCCTGGTGTCTGCACCACCTTGGCTTTGCTGTGTGATCCATCTCCTTTAGTGGTGTAAGCAGCCACAGACACAGAATAGGAGGTTTCAGGCATAAGCCCCCCCACTATTATCTCCTGCAGGATAACACACACACACACACACACACACACACACACACACACAGATTCAAACATTGCGACCTAGTTCTTATCCAGCTAAAACATTAACAACAAAATCCCCCTACTTATTTCCTCTTTGTTTTTCTCCCTCGCCCCCCCCTCCCTCGCCCCCCCCCCCGCGCCCCCCCCCCTCGCCCCCCCCTCTCTCGCTCAGCCTCCCTGAGCATATACTCCCACGGTCTGTCATATTATGTCACAGTGTGCGGACATGTTTAACTGCTGACTGATTCTCTTAATGAGGATTTCATAACCGCCCTTTATGCAACATCCTGTAGTTAGATACAGCACAGCCCAGACACTGTGAGCTCAGTTTAAACACTGACAGAAATGAAGGATCCACACTCACATATTCAGCAGAGTCATCCTCCTCCTCCATCTGATCCCACAGGACAGACCCCCGGGGCATGGCAGAGAGGGAGAGGGATGGAAGAGAGACAGGAGACAAAGATGAGCGAATGAGTCAAAAGAGGAGGAGGAGGAGGAGGAGGAGAGGAGGAGGGGTGGGAGGCAGGGAGAAAGGAAATTGAATAACGGAGAGGAAGACGGTAGCGTGGGGAGAGGTGACACATCCAGAGACTCAGAGGAGGAATAACGTAGGCCTATAATAAGGGTTTGAGGGTACATTTACTTGGTCTTGAGCTGCCATCTTAAAGGACTTACAGGTTAAAGGCCAACGGCAGCCAGTTTGGCTTCCTGCCTTTTCACCGCGTGGAGAGGTGACGTTAGTCATTCACGGAGCTATTTGAGAAAGTAAGGCCAGATATAGCTAGGAGCCATTCTCAATGAAAAGGTGTTGAAAGGTTGTTTGACTCAGTTGCAAAAGAGCAGCAGAAGGTTTTTTTTGGAGGGATATATCTGACTCTGGGCGCTGTGGGCACTAACTTTACAAACAGGCTAGCCACGTAACACTTCGGAGCTGCGTAGCTGTATGAAATGTCATACATTTCGGATATTAATCATTGTGCTATTATATTGTGCAGCATCAGGATGATATATATCAGGTACAAAATGTCAAAATGGCTCATGTGGGCCTTTAGTATTTGAAATCTTAGATCAAATATAATAAATACAAACATAAGTATGATGACCTCACCTGGGATTCGTCCAATAAGAGGTCTTTGATTCGGGGCAGGATCCGTGATTCGCTGCTCTCCACGCGGCTGTAGTGCACCTGGTAACCACGGAGCTGGCCTTGCCGTTGCCCTGGCAACACTGATCGCCAGGTGACCCTGAGGGCCGAGGAGTTGAGGGGCCGGACCTCTATCTGCCGAGGGGCCGCAGTTGGGACTGAGGAACACACACACGCACGTGCACGTGCACGCACACGCACACACACACACACACACACACACACACACAACTTGTAATAAATCAACTGTAATAAATCAATTGTTCAATCAATCAAACAAAACAATTCATGAATAGACAGACACAGACAGACACAGACAGACACACAGACAGACACACACACACACACACACACACACACACACACACACACACACACTCACCATCCTCGTCCGTGCGGCAGAACAGAGGCGTGCTCTCCGGTCCGGTCCCCTCGGTA
The DNA here is from genome assembly GCF_951799395.1 of Argentina silus. NCBI lineage: Eukaryota > Metazoa > Chordata > Actinopteri > Argentiniformes > Argentinidae > Argentina > Argentina silus. The sequence goes on along the minus strand of NC_139672.1, from coordinate 7,493,971 downwards.
GTGAAGGCTGCCATGGTAACACGGTACCAGGTCCACTTCTTTAGCCCCACCACCATGGCCTGCCCCTGCTCCGGGGGGAAGGGAGACCCCTTCACCTCCACACCTGCACCTTCAGCCTCAGACCCAGACACTTCCTGGTAGCGCAGCTCGTAACCAGCCAGGACGCCATTTTGGTTGTCTAGGGGGGGCGGTTTCCAACTTACCCTCAGGGAGGTGGAGCTGGGGCTCGCACAGGACACAGCCTGGGGTGCAGCTGAGGGCTCTGATTGGACGAGGGGTATGACGAGGACGTGGGAGCAGGAAGTTGGTAGGGAGAGGGGGGAGAGGAGGACGCAACGAGGAAGAGGGAGGAGAGCAAAGAACAAGGAGAACAGGCAAGAGAGGGTGAAAAATGGAAGCAAAAACAAAAGGATAGAAGAGAAGGATGAAAAGAAATTTAAAAAAAAAAAACTAAGGAAAAGGAAATATGACAATACTACAAAAGCAAGCCTCTAAAGGCAGGACAGAGAGAACTGAGCTACCCAATAGCGAAAACGGAGAAACCATCACGTTGGCTAGATCACCAGATAGAGGAGAGATGAGGGGTATCGACCCAGGGTGGACAACTTAATCACACCCAGGGAGGATGTGAAACTGATCCCCAATCATTAGCTTTTACCTCCCTGTTGTAGCCAATGGCATTAATGGGCCAAGATTTATGAATAAGAGCAGGGTACTAAAGACTTCCTCTTACAAACAGATCCACAGCTTATCGCTGCTAGACCAGACGATTGGAACGGAATGAGGAATGAGGAATGGAATGAGGAATGGTGTCAAACACACGTTTGACACCATTCCTCATTCCATTCCATGCATGGCAATGAGCCCGTCCTCCGATTTCTACCCCCACCAGCCTCCCCCGATAGACAAACTATCCTCCATTTTGGCGCCATGCCAGTGACATTGTCATTTGAATTCTCAGCGAAATGGAATTGGCTAAGAGCGGAGACACGGTGTTCATCGTCAACCACGGTGACATTTAGAAGCGTAATGGTGCTGACATTACAGCACCATGGAAGGCCATGAATCAGGGTTCAAACTGAAAAGAAAACATTGAATAACAAAACTGTTCTGAAAATGGTCGTCGTGCAGCAGAGGAACCTCGGAGGAAATTGAGGTAGACTGAGAGGTAAAAGGAGAGAGAAGGCACTGAACAGAGGGGGAATAACATGAAGGAGGAGACTGACAGAGACAGACATTCTCAATAGACCACCATATGTGTGTGTGTGTGTGTGTGCACATGTAGGTGTGTTTGGGTACTGTAATATTCATTGTTGATGGGTTTCAGTATGTACGTCTTCAACCCGTACAAGCACTGTTCCATTAGGCCTCAGGGAACAATCTAGATGCCAACCAAAGGCTGGTGATAACACAGCACTCAGAACCTGAGTGTGAAATGCATTCTCCTCCATGAAATAGGATTCTTATCTGTGGCATCACGCCTGTGACTTTGCTATCACCTCCCCTGCCACCCAAGTGTGTCTTGGCCTGATTGTAGGTAAACGCTGAGGTAAATACTGACAAATGGTGGGTAAATATCCCCTGAATGTTGTGACAGCATTCTGTATCTATACAATATGCATTGCTTTGTTGGGTTGCCGAAGCATCAGAAAGGCTTACCTGTGAGTTTGAGTACCAGGATCCAAGGCGATTGGTTTGACTGGGACTGTTTCCTCATATTTGTTACCCTACATAGCTCCCTTTCCTTGTATCCTGGCTTCCTTAATATCCTTGTCTTTCGCAATAGCAAAAATGATGGAATGCTACCCTTCTCCTTTCACCAATGGATGGGAAAGCAGACAGGAAACCAGGAAACAAGGAAAGGAGGCCATCCAGAAGTATTAGGATGCAGCCTCGGACACAGGCTTGCTCTCTGTATCGCTTACCTGTTATCTGTTATCACGTATCAGCCGTCGTATGTAAATCCTCCTGATCTTTTGACCTGTTGACCTGTTAATGAGCTTAACCTTGAGCACCTTTTAGATGGGTAGAAAGGGTGGAGAAAGTGAGAGAGAGAGAGAGAGAGAGAGAGAGAGAGAGGGGTCATAAAAGGAAAATGGGGAAACAGAAACCTGCTCCATCCCATCCGGCCATGTTCTGGTGTTCTCCCTGTACAAGAGAGCTGTTGAAGTAAAAGCACTTGAGGTGACTCCCGACACCCAGGGAGAGAGATAGAGAGAAGGATGAAGGGATGAAGGGATGAAGGAATAATACAGATGGATGAGATAGACGGGGGAGACGGAGGTGTAGTTGGATTCACAGGGTTGAGTGAGTCCGGAGCTGAAAGATAAGCAAGTGTGTGTGTGTGTGTGGGTGTGTGTGTGTGTGTGTGTGTGTGTGTGAACAGATAAGCTGGTGTGGAGGAGATGTAAGGAGACTTACTGGCTTGTGATGTCCTCTGCACCAGTTCATTGGTGAAGGCTCCGATGCCTTTGTTAGAAATGGCCGCCAGCGAAAAAGTGTACTCTGTGTTCGCCTTCAAACGCTCCACTGTGTACGAACCCCTGGGCCCGAAGGTCAACTTCTCCTGTTAGACAGAACAGGGGGGGAAGAGGAGAAGAGGAGGCAAGTGAGAGAAAGAAAGGGGTGAAGGTACAAGAGAGAGAGCGAGAGATGGAAGAGCGAGAGAAGAAGATGATCAATCAAACTGGATATCTCTCCCTTTCGTCGGATCCAAGTCGTCACACGAACACTCGAGCAGAACTAGTTGAGGAAGAGATTGAGATCTTACCAGACTGCCGAACCCCACAGGTTTGTAGAGCAGCTCATAGTTGACGATGCCCTCCTTGGTGTAGGCAGGCTCCCAGGTCAGCTCAATGCTGGTGTCAGTCACCTTCCCCACACGGAACTTACCTGGCTGACCAGGTACTACAGAGGACAGGAGAGGACAACAAAGTCAGTAACAACTCTCCTCTCTTGACAGAGAGATACACACACATATATACACGCACGCACGCACGCACGCACGCACACACACGCACATACACACACACCCTAGCCCCACCGACATCCGCATCCAACCCCCTGCCCCAACCCCCCCCCCCCCCCACACACACACACTGACCTCCGGGCAGTACTTTCACATGGACGGGGTCTGAGAAGGGTCCGTCGCCCACAGAGGTGAAGGCGAGCACGCGGACCGTGTAGGTCTCAGATGTCACCAAGCTCTGGATGGTGGTGATCTTGTTGTCCTGGACATTCTGGATCTTCCACAGGCTCATGGCTTGGGACGGGTCCATGGTGTAGTACACACGGTAACCTTTCACCTGGAGACAGAGAGAGGACCTCTGGTTAGGGAACTGTAGTTCTAATTCTAACATTTTCCAATGGTAAACATGTCTGTTTCTCAGCAGCTGGTCCCATGGATTTATTGAGGTCAACATCCAGACCATCATATACATGTACATGTACCATACATTGGATCTTGTTCTTTGAGCTAGATATACTGAATATAGTATTGGCCTAGCCTCAAGGTTGACATAATCTACAGAAAAACAGGGTGTGATCGATTGTACCAGACCCTAAACCTGATCCTTACTTAATCCATGATTAGATTTCTCATGGATGTAATCTGATTGTGATGCACTGCCCCATCTTCTGTGTTTATGATTATGATTGTTTATGTTTCTGATTCCATTATGTACCTGACTTCAATTACAAGGTGAACCTTTTAAAACAATAAAGACTGATAGTGAAACATTAACTCGCAGGTTGGAAATGGTGTGGTTATATCCACAGGGAACAATACTACTATCAATAAATGTCTTTGAAATCAAAGCTTAATGCACACGAGTGACCACACAAACAAAGAGACATCCGTCTGTCTGTCCTACCTGTCCGTTGGGCTCCTCAGGTTCCTCCCAGCGGACCATGACGGTGTTGGTG
>NC_139672.1:7477547-7482547 GCF_951799395.1 Argentina silus | reverse complement strand
CATCATTTGGGCTTTACCAGCCACCGTAGCTGTCCGTGATGGTTTTGTTGAAGGGGAATTCATAAAAAATAATTTAATAATAATAATTTAAAAAAAAAAAATGCAACATGTAAAGAGTGTATGGACTAGCAGTTGTTAGTAGTCTGATGTGCCAATCGACCAAGCAGCTTCACACCAGAGACTGGCCATGGTGTGTGTGTGTGTGTGTGTGTGTGTGTGTGTGTGTGTGTGTGTGTGTGTGGTTCACTCTGGAGTGAGTTCCTACCTCGCACATACAGGTTGGCTGGGGAGGAGTAGCGTACTCCCTGAGAGTTAGTGGCCACACACTCATACTTCCCCTGGTCCGTCTCCTCACTGTTCTCTATCTGCAACGCTCCTGAGAGAGGGAGAGAGAGACAGAGAGAGAGAGAGAGAGAGAGAGAGAGGGAGAGAGAGAGGTAGAGAGAGAGAGAGAGAGAGAGAGAGAGAGAGAGAGGGAGGGAGAGAGAGACAGAGAGAGACAGAGAGAGACAGAGAGGGAGGAAGAGAGAGAGAGAGAGACAAAGAGAGAGAGAGAGAGAGGGAGGAGGAGGGAGGGAGAGAGAGAGAGAGAAAAAGAGAGAGAGAGAGAAAAAAAGAGAGAGAGAGAAAGAAGAGAGCGAAAAGAAAAGAAAAGCTTGTGTTATTAATGATACCTTCAGACAACATTTCCACAGCAAACAAAAAGAACCCAACAACAATCATGCATCACCAAATTGTGACCGGAAACCTTTAATGCGGGAGTTATTTCTGGTTCCTCCATAATTATCAGCTAAGCCATGATGACTCATAGGGATCCATATCTCAATTGTGGCTCATTTCTGCGGTACAGAATCCATGACAGAAGCTCCACAGCCAGGAGTTCCCTTAAGGCAGATCTGGAGTCAAAGAGAGCACTCGACATGGAAGCTTTTCAGTTCCCCCACCCTAACAACTTCACTGCTTTGTTAGTCTTCTCTCTCATAGAACAAGTCTCCTTAAAGCATGTTATTATTCACAAGTATCCCTGTAGGCAAGTCAAGTATGTTGTTGTTGTGATTGTTGTATATCATTGTTTTTTCTTGCAGTATTTTACCACCTAAAGCACCCTCTCTCTTAAGCTCCTGCTGTTGAGTTGACGAGGCAAACACACACGCATACACACAGGCACACGCACACACACACACACACACACACACAGGCACACACGCACACACAGGCACACACACACACACAGGCACACACACACACACACAGGCACACACACACACACAGGCACACACACACACACACACACAGGCACACACACACAGGCACACACACACAGCAGGCACACACACAGGCACACAGGCACACACACAGGCACACACACAGGCACACACACCTTATCAGAAACGGTCTGTTCAACATGGAGACATACGAGAAAAGACAAAAGCAGGGATTACACCCAGCTAAAACACACAGCAGGGTGAACAACATCAAACCGTGACAAGACAAGGCAGCACACACACACACACATACACACACAGGCATATAGACTTAAAGCACCATGACACACAGAGAGACAGCTGCTTTAAGACCCTCACAGGCTTAGAGCACTGTGACTGAAATGAGTAGAACAGGACAATAACAGAGAGTATGTTTGACAGGGTGGACATTCCTCTAACACGGTGTGTATCTGTGTAGAGAGAGGATGATCTGACTGGTGACTCACTGAGCCACAGCACTAGATACTGGACGCTCATATCATCGACCCAGTGCACACGCATGCACACAAGCAGTCACATACGCACACACACACACACACACCTTCTCCAATACTTTACTGTATCTAATAAGGTACCTGCTCAGTCAAACGCATAGCTACAAATCAGACTCTACACTCTGACAGAAAGTGTTTTATTGTGTGTGTGTGTGTGTGTGTGTGTGTGTGTGTGTGTGTGTGTGTGTGTGTGAGAGAGACAGAGTGTAGGTGGGTGTGTGTGTGTGAGAGATAGAGACAGAGTGTAGGTGGGTGTCATTCAAAGGACTAGACAACAGCTGATCTTGAAACTTAGAAAGGCAGAAGTTACTCCAGGTACTCGAGGCAATGAAAGTTTGTCTTGTTAGTGAGTGAGTGTGTGTGTGTTCGTGTGCGTTCGTGTGTATGTGTGCGTGAGCGTGTGTATGCGTGTGTGTGTGTGTGTGTGTGTGTGTGTGTCTGTGTGTGTGTGTGTGTGTGTGTGTGGGCGTGTGTGTTTATTGAGCTGACGCTCTCCGCTCTGCTAGCTGCAGCTGACAACTCCTCGCTTCTCTTCTGCAGATACATGAAAGGCAAACGAGGCATATCTCTCCCTCTCCCTCCCTCCCTCCCTCCCTCTCTCCCTCTCTCCGTCTCTCTCTCCCTCCCTCCCTCCGTCTCTCTCTCCCTCCCTCTCTCCCTCTCTCTCTCCCTCATGTCCCGACGGTACAGGAATACATTATCCGAGCAGCAAGCACAGCTTTAGAGGAGAGAGTGGGAGAAGAAAAGACAGAGGGAGAGAGGGAGAAGGAGAGAAAGAGAGAGGGAAAGAGAGGGAGGAAAACAGAGGGAGCTGGATAGGTGAAGTGATGGGGGTGAAAGCCGGCTCAGACAGCTCAGACTAACCTCCAGCAGCGGTAGACACTCTCTCTGAGTGGAACTTTGTTTACGCAACCCCCTCCTACCCTACATCCACACCCAGACAGAGACAGATACGCATGCAGACACACACATGCACACGCATGCACACACGCATACACACGCGCACACACGCGCACACACACACGCGCACACACCTGCAAATAGATAGACACAAACACACAATAGGAAAACCGAAAATTAGGGACAGTTGAAGATGGGGAAACCAAGACACGGCTTGTGAAAAGGAGAAACAGACACTAACGGAAGCAGAGCGTTTATTAATGTGTCTGTGCGTCGCTAAGAAGCCCCCGAGTCACGTTTGACAGCCCATAAGGATGAGAGCTCAGCTCACTAAGCTAAGCTGCTGTGGCTGTAAAACGGGGGGAGGGTCTGGTGCGCTGTTCTGTGTTGTGGTGCTCAGTAGATCATATGATAATAGCTGATGATAGGAGCCTGAAATCCATCTAGGTCAAACTAGCACCCAGGGTTCATCCCTATAGTCATATAGACATCCTGTCCTCATCTAGTCTCCTACAGTGGCTTCCTGACCTATCCTAGTCTCCTATAGTGGCTTCCTGACCTATCCTAGTCTCCTACAGTGGCTTCCTGACCTATCCTAGTCTCCCACAGTGGTTCCTGACCTATCCTAGTCTCCCACAGTGGTTCCTGTCCTATCCTAGTCTCCCACAGTGGTTCCTGTCCTATCCTAATCTCCTACAGTGGTTCCTGACCTATCCTAGTCTCCTACACTGGCTTCTTGTCCTTTCCTCGTCTCCTACAGTGGCTTCCTATTCGAGCTTCCTATTCTCATTTTCTTCCTTTGCACCGATCTGAAAACTCAGGACAGTTGGTTGAAGTCATGTGGAGAAAGCCTATGAGAAGAATTCCCTTTCAATTGTCCAATCTTTCTAAGCAGTTGCAGTTGAAGGAAAGGATGCTAGGAAAGGAGGGAACATGAGACTTTTGGCATCCGCAGGCAACTGAGACAGTGAATGCATCTGAGGGGAGGGCGGGGGTGGGGAGGGGGGTTCCCAAAATAAGTAGAAGACAAACATCCATTCCCTGTTTGCCACTGCTACAAGAAATAGCAACAAACTGACAATTTGTTTCTGTTTTATGCTTTGTTTTAGAGTTAATCTAGGTCCTGAGTGGAATATGGATTTGCATATTTAATATTCCCCTCACACCTAAAGGGAGGGATGTAAGAGCACACTGCGCTAATCCAAAACTGGAACAATAATCCAAGATGCAGTTTTAAAGGGACAGGCTCACTGCGAAAATCTATGTTTGCCAGACATTTCCATCATCAAAAGTGGTCTAAAATGGAGCAGCCGACTCCATATTTTGCTCCATCTGTTGTTGTATATCTCACTGTATACATTAAAAAAGAAATTGGAGGCGTCAATCCCAGATGACTAGGCTCGATCTTTCCTGCAGAGTTCTCCTTCTGCGTATAGAGCTAGATCGACACAACAGATGGCCCCAGAAAGACATGCCACTCTCGAGGTATGGGGACGTCTGGCAGACTTGGGGATTTGGTCGAGGTCCATATGCTCTGCCCCTCAGGGAGATGATGGATGTGTGTCTGTAGATGCAGAAACACTCAGGAGAGGAGAGGGAAGGGACCAGAGGGAGGCAGGGCGAAAAGGGGGGCTGAGAGAAGCCTTAAAGAGACTTTAAGTCAGGTTTTTTTTTTTTTTTTTTTTTTTTTTTTTTTAAAGGGACACTGCAGTGGTTCTCAAACTGTTTTACGTTGTGATTTGCGACCCAACGAAGGCCTTTTTTCAAAATGTTCTTAGCGACCCACCAGATTAAACAAAAACATAATATTATAAATATATATATATATATATTTAGATTTCTTTAGCCAAACTTTAGCTGGGACCCAACTGTGACCCACCAGCGGGCTGCCCCAGACCCACCATTTGGGAACCACTGCTAGAGTGGTGTTGTCTTTAGGTCCTAAGGGTCTGTGCAAGGCCATGGTTAGAGTCATACTCACCGAAGGCTGCCGGACAGGGGAGAGAAACAAGAAGAAGACAAAACGGTAGTTTTGTTTAGAGGTGCCTCTGACAGCCTCACGTCTGTCTTCTGATTCATGTTCGTGTGTGGTTAACATCTAGTCTGGGATTGGGGGGGGGGGGGGGGGGGGGGGCTTGTCACATTTAGTTTTTGTTTATTGTTTATTTGTTTGTGTTTATACCTTTATACCTGTGCACATTGATACAGTATCTTTGAGTTCAGATCAACGACTACATTTGGAAAACAACAAACGTTTTAGTTTTTTTTTCTTTTTCTTTTAAAAAAAAAGGAAGGATGGAGAGACAGAGAAACATATATATATATTTTTTTAAAAAAGAAG
>NC_139672.1:7440047-7472547 GCF_951799395.1 Argentina silus | reverse complement strand
ATGTTGATGTGGAGGATATTTGTCTTGGTGACAGAACATCCCTCCCTCTCTGTCTCTCCCTCTCTCGTCTCCATCACCCCCCACTCCCTGTCTCGGAAAAATGGGGCACTGGGAGGTGTCGGTACATTCGGGATTAGTACGCACGCACACACACACAAACACACACGAGCGCAAGCACGCACACCCGCCTGCATGCACGCAAACACACGCACACGCACGCACACGCACACGAACACGAACACACATTACTGCAGTGATGAGAATCTCTCGCCCACCGGAGGTTTAAAACACGCACAACTGCAGATATTCACATTCCCCTAGGCAGAGCACAACACAACCGCAGTGTCCAGAGAGATAGGGAGGGAGAGAGAGAGAGAGAGAGAGAGAAAGAAAGAAAGAAAAAGAGAAAGAGGGGGGGGGCGGAAACTGTTGCTAGGTAGACACAGCGGAGGAGAGGCAGGTAGCGAGGGAGGGAAGAGAATGAGAGAGAGAGGAAGAGAACAAGAGGGAGGGCAGAAAGCGTGGAAGGAAACTGAGAAGGAAAAGGGTCAAACGAGTAAGTAAAATGCAGAGGGAAAGTGAATGAACATAGGAAGAAAGAAAGAAAGAGAGAGAGATGCAGAGATGGAGGGATAATGGTAGTGGTAGGGAGCAGAAAAGAGTGAGAGAACAAAAGAGCAAGTGAGCAGGAGAGAGAGAGAAAGGCAGTGAGTGATGGAGGGAGGGAGGGAGGGAGAGAGGGAGGGAGGGAGGGAGGGAGAGGGGCAGTGGTGTGTCTAAATTAAACATCTCCTCACATGCCACCTCAAATACAGGGCAGCCTGGTGGAGGTAGCGATCGAAGGACAGGCTCATTGTAACGCACGGAATGGAGTGAGGAACGGTATCAAACCACACGTGAGCCTGTCCTCCGATTTCTACCTCCACCAGGCTGCCCTGTAGCAGAAGTGGCATGTGAGGAGATGTTTAATTTAGACACACCACTGCCCCTCTCCCTCCCTCCCTCCCTCCCTCCCTCCCTCTCTCCTGCTCACTTGGTCTTTTGTTTGTTCACTCTTTCACCTACCGCTACCTTCTCTGTTTCTCGCTCCAGTGAGCCCTGACTCCGACCTCCACCAGCCTCCCACAGCCCCACTGTCCAAGCTAAAACTAAAGCTACCATTAGCCATCAGACTGAGGAGGAGCGGCTCATCTCCTGTAGCCAAGCACAAGCTCTCTGAGGAGCAGACGCCGTCTAGGGAGAGAGTGTGGTGGAGAGTGTGAAGCTTTAGAACACATCTGAATGTTATAAAGCGTTAGGACTAGATGCAGAAACCAGCGAGAAGCTGAATGAGTGGGCAGTCATATTGAGGATGCGGCGCACACACACACACACACACACACACACACACACACACACACACACACACACACACACACACACACACACACACACACACACACACACACCCTGAGGGGTTAGAGTTTAGCGGTAATGTCCTGTAGACAGAGAGAGAGGGGGATTGTGACTGTGTGTGGTGATGACTATAAACAGATGGACAGGAGGCTATTCCCCAGGCTACCAGCCTTCTGCTCAACACGCAGCCCTGCCAACCCCCCCCCTCCTCTTCTCCCTCCTCCTCCTCTTTCTCTACCTTCTTTTTCCATCCCCACTCTGTCTCTTTCCATTTCCTCCCCTGCTGTGTCACCCCTCCTCCCTGCCTCCACCGCTCATCCCTCTCCATCTTCCCAACCCCAATCCCCCTCTCTACTACCCCCACTCCTCCGCCTATCCCTCCATCTCTCCCTCCCTCCATCCCTCTCCTTTTCCACAACCCCCTTGCAGAAACGGGTCCCAAGCCAAGCCATGGCCTAATCCGTTGCTTTCCCATGTAGAAGTAACCGTCCTGTTTTCCCCTCCATCCCTCCATCCCTCCATCTCTTCATCCCTCTCTCCTGTGTCGGGCTGAGGGCCAGTCCTCAGCTCGGAGGCTTACAGCCAAACACAGCAACTCGAGCTCTTAGCGCTGAGGAAAAGTAGGCTACATTAGATTAGCTTAGCATCGAGGGAACTACATTAGGTTAGCTTGGCACTGAGGAGACTGGCTACATTAGATTCTCACACCCTCCACGGCTGGGCAGCCAGAGCAGTGATTATGAAAGAGGGGCTGGAAGGGGCTAAATCACCGTTAGCTAGGACGCTAACTGTGCCTTTACCACAGCCAAATCACGCTAGCTCAGGCACACTCAGAAAGAACAGTCTGTCCTGGTCTGGAGGCGGGGTGTGGTGTGGTCTGTCACATAAGTAGTTGATAGTGAAGGGAAAAGATGGAAAAAACAGGGTGTGTGTGTGTGTGTGTGTGTGTGTGTGTGTGTGTGTGTGTTTGTGTGCGCCCACGTGTGAGCATGCTTACAATACACAGCTGGATATGAGGAAGATAAAGAAGAAGAAGAGGAGGAGGAGAATAAAGAAGACGGCAAAACACTAGAACACACACGCACACATTTACATTTTACATTTATGGCATTTAGCAGACGTCTTTATCCAAAGCGACTTACAACAAATACATTTGTTTAAGTAAGTGAATCATCTATCCAACAGTCATCATAAGACAAAGTAATCAATGCTCACACCAGGGGCCATTGGCAGTCGTAATGCCAGAAGGCTTTTTTTTTTCTTTTTTAAATTACTATTATTTTATTTATTAACAGGAGAGAACTTGTACAGGGGGGAAGTGGGGGTGAAGAGGTCTCAAGGGTTAGGGTTAGTACAGGGGGGGTAGTGGGGGTGAAGAGGTCACACACACACGCGCGCGCACACACGCACTCACCTCTGATGATGGCCAGCTTGGCGGTGACGGCCACCTCTCCCTCGCTGTTGCGGGCGACACATTCGTAGACGTTCTCATCCCTGGGCGCTCTGAGAGGCTGGATCCTCAACACCGCCCCGGCGCCCTCGTCAAACTCTATCGTCTGATTGGAGGAACAGCCAGGGCAACCAGGAAGAAAAACCCCACAAGGGAGAAGGGGCGGTCAGATCAGTATATGGAATCGATGATTGAAACAATGTGTCTCAAAAAACCACAACCACGGGGATCTGTATGCTCCTATACACAAACAGTCCCAGGCCACTGCAATATACACTCACCGAACACTTTATTAGGAACACCTGTACACCTTCTCATGGTGGAGGTGGTGGAATGGTGTGGGGAATGTTTTCTTGGCACACTTTGGGCCCGTTAATACCAATCAATCATTGCTTGAATGCCACAGCCTATTTGAGTATTGTTGCTGACCATCTGCATCCCTTCATGGCCACAATTTACCCATCTTCTAATGGCTACTTCAAGCATGATAATGTCACAAAGCAAAAGTCGTCTAAAACTGGTTTCATGAACATGACATTGAGTTCAGTGTTCTTCAGTGGCCTTCCCAGTCACCGGATCTGAATCCAGTAGAACACCTTTGGGATATGGTAGAACGGGAGATTCACAGCTTGAAAGCGCACCTGAAATATCTGCAGGAATTGCGTGATGCAATCATGTCGTCATGGACCAGAATCTCAAAGAAATGTTTCCAACATCATTGTGGAATCAATGCCACGAAGAATTGAGGCTGTTTTGAGAGCAAAGGGAGGACCTACCCAGTATTAGTATAGTGTTCCTAATGAAGTGCTCAGTGAGTGTCTATAGCAGCAGTGGACTGGGACTCCGCTAAGCTCTTTCGTGACAGGGCCACGCCTCACCTCTATGCGCTGAGAGTTGACCTTCTTTCCCTTCTTGTTCCAGTTGACCGTGGGTTTGGGGTCGCCTGACGCCTGGCACACGAACGACGCCACGCCCCCGGACACCCCGATCTGGTCCCCGGGGGTCTTGGTAAACTTGGGGGCGGCTGAGAAAGAGAGAGAGAGAAAGAGAGAGTGATGAGAATTCAAGTAGGGAGCCGAGAGAAGGGACCAAAGTGGACGAAATAGAAACCCACAACCTCTCAAAACCCAAAACCCCTACTGTCGTTGGCCAGAACCAAACTCCACCCCAAAAAAACCCCAAAAAAACACTCAAGTCACCAGAGCCCGTGTGGACACGCACACACACACAGGGAGTGACTCACCAGTCGGCCCAACTGTCAGCGTGTGGTTGAGTTGTACCGCACTCACTTCCTGGATAGCCATCTAGAGGGCATCGTGAAGGACTTCCTGCGTGTCATAAATAAAAGATGCACTCTGGCAGCAGCATCAGAGGAGCGGTTTTCTTCTTCTTCTTCTTCTTCTTCGCAATCCCTGAGGGCGCGCTACTACCATGTACAGCTGCCATGACACACACGGGTGTTACGCGAGTGGGAGAGGTGTCGGGCTGGAAGCTCGTAGGAGATAATTGGGTTTAAATATATTAATATCATACGAGCCATTTTCTGCCACCGTCTGCACCAGAAGTCTATTTTTGAGCACAAATCGGGTTTGTACGATTAAAAAGAAGAGATATGACTTGATGAATATATGAGCTTGGAGCATGTGTCTCTGGTTGGAGGTGAAGGGTGTGTTTTGTGCTTGGGGTAGCACAGTGGTGCCTCTCTTTCTGTTGTTATTACTGATGCCAAGTGAAAATCAATTCTAGGCGCAGAGTATATCTATACATTTCCACTGTGGCAGAATCAATTCCATCAAGGTACTTCACGTCTCATCACTCTCTCTACAGTTCCTCCCTCTCCCTCTCCCCCCCCCCCTCCCTCCCTCTTTCTCTTTCGCTCTCTCTATCTCTCTGTCCAGAGTTCTATCCCTCTGCGTCTGTGGCCTGTTGCCATGGCAGCCAGTTTAACTCCTCCTCAGCTGTGGAATCAGTTCTATCCATCAGGGTGAAGTCGGCCTGACCCTCACCATAGCAACATCCCTCCCTCCCACCCACTCTCCCTCTCGCTGGGCGAGGTCTTGCATCCTGTGTGTTGGTGCAGTTTGTCTCTCTCTCTCTCGAGAGAGACAGCAGCCAAAGAAAACACACTCCCTCCAAAACTCATTGACGGCCAGAAAGCGCTCTTGCTTTTCAAACCCCCGTCCCCCATCGTCCCTGTCCCCAATCCCCCCCCCCCCCCCCCCCCCCCCCTGCTCACTTCACACTTCAATGGATAACCGTCACACGGGCCACCTGTGAGCTTGAGGTAAAGTGCTTCGGCTGAGAGTCCAAAATAACACCATGTCCAAAACCTGCACAAAGAGTGCATTAGGGCCCTCTCAACCATACAGGACAGTCTTGGGGTCAGTAGTTAAGTGTTTTGACTTTGCTGTTGTTAAAAATGACAACGCCCGGGGAAGAGACAAACAACGTTTCACCGTCGAAAAAATAGCTCGGCAAAAGGGATACAGGTGCATGCCGGGTTTGATTTGGGGGTGTCAAACGCAAAATGGGGTTGTGTTTCTGCATTCACTGTCATTTTCAAAAACGTTTCACATTTCATTGCCTCCGCAGACTTGTTCTTTTTTTCCCCCCCAGCCCATTATAAGAACTAGGTGGAAGAATTGGAGCTTATTTTTAATCCTGGGTGGATCTCCGTGTCTGGGGGTTGTTCTGATCCATGTAGAACACATGGCTCTGGTTCTATAGATCTGTGCTGAACCCAGATAGGCAGATAGACAGACAGACAGATTGACAGACAGACAGACAGACAGATTTGAAAGAACAAGTTCCGCCCTGTTAAGAGCAGGTTTCACTCGGAGGCTGACAGCAAGATATAATTTGATGCACAATGTGACTATTACCACTATGCTATTAAAATGAAACAGCGGTGGGCACCGATTATCCATTAAACACTGGGAGCAGAGTAGTGTTCATGCGTCAGTGCAGCGCAGGTGGGTGTTAGATCCCAATGCATTTCACTACGTCAATTACGGCTGTATGCAAAGTACGCAACAAATAAAATGTGATTAAGCTGTGTGAAGCATCATCATCATCGCCATCGTTATCATCATCATCGCCATCATCATCATCATCATCATCATCATCGTTATCATCATCATCGTCATCATCATCGTTGTTATCGTCATCATCATGATCAGGCCCATCATACGGGAGGGTGCAGGGTACTCCCGTACCACATCAGGGTAACCCCTAACCACCACCTTCAGAGTTCAAATATCACCCAGGGCAATCATGATGGTAACAACCCAATCTTTTATTTTGGGCACTCCGAAAAAAAAGGCGAACGTGTGTTTGAAACCTTCAGATTGAAGACAAGGGGAGGTTATCGTCTCAAATGTCAGATAATATCAGAGTCGTGAGCCGCGGTTATTCAGAGGACAGTGTAGGAGTACTGAAGGAGCTTGTGCACTGTACTAACATAGCCGATACTATTTTCTCTTTTCATAAATGTCATGTGCTGTATCTCTGTTTTCAGGGCAGCAACATGTAATTGCAATGTGCTCTGAACTCCCCTGTCTTCTATTATAAGTGTAAGACAAGACGTCTCAAGTTGTATTTGAATAAAGGTGATGATTGAGTATGTGCTGACGTCCTCTCGCTGCCTATCAGTGCAGTAACGACAGAACATGGCCTTGACAGGCCTGGTTAGACACACACACACACAGACACACACACACACACACAGACACGAACACACACACAGACACAAACACACACACAGACACAAACACACACACAGACACAAACACACACACAGACACAAACACACACACAGACACAAACACAAGCTACAGCTGACCTACATAACTCAGAGTCACAGTAAAACTGTTAATCAGTTAGCTGACAGAGAGAGAAAGAAAGAGAGAGAGAGAGAGAGAGAGAGAGAGAGAGAGAAAGTGAGAGAGGAAGTTAGCAAGAAAGTTAGAGCTGAGGAAAAGGCAGGGGGAGGCTAGATATTGGACCTACGTACTAAGATAGACAGACTAAGAGATACACAGAAAAAGACAGACTGACTGGCACAGACAGGCACACATACAGTATCAGTAGTGTATTGAGTTCCATACCTGAGGCCTCACAGACGCCACTCAGAGAGGTGGTCAGCAGGAGCAGCAGTGGCAGCAGCAGACAGGGGGGGGAGAGGCTGAGGCTGTACCCAGGGAGAGGCACCCTGGACTGGGCTAGGATTCCTCCAGGCCTGGGGGGAGACATGGTACCACCGGTGGCTGGGCTGGAGGTGGGGAGGACGGACAGGGCTACACTCAACAGGGCTTGGCACTCTGTGGGTGGTTCACATAAAAAAAAACACAGAAGTAACGTTAAATAATATGACATCATTTTATTTTATCTATTTATTTATTTATTTGTATACCTAGGATCTTCTAACCATACCCCCCCCCCCCCCCTTTTTTTTTTTTTAAGACGATAAAATTAAGACTTCAAAATATGTGTCATGTTACGTAGGGGCGATGTTCCACATGAAGGGCAGAGTAAATGCATGTTAATACAGGATTAGGCCCTTTGATTTGGTGAACACACTTCTGACTCTGGATTAGCAGCTGGAGCGGGCCAAAGCGTGGGCTCACCGCAGGACAATAGGAGGGTCGTCCTCCACTAAGACACAGGCGTCCAAAAATAAGAGCTAAAACTATTAGCTACTAAAGCTATTTTTGTTTCTCAAAAGGTAAGCCCACACTTTTTTGCCGATGACTTTTTGGAACGTTCACTCCCAGTTTCCAGGAGCATAAACGGAGGTAAAGCTCTTGAAATTATGTATTCAGAGGATCGTACTGTATCATTCCAGTTGTGGCATTGACGATATATCATTCACGGTATAAACCCCGGCTCTCCTGGCCTTTCTGATCGCACTGTTTGCAAAACTGGTTGGACATAAATGTGTAATAAATGCAATAATAATCATTCTAAATGATGGAACCGTAATGGGAAACACTTAAACAAAGAGGATCCGGGAGACGGTGTGAACTTGAGTGCCGTGCAATATTCAATAAGAGCAAAATGTACATTATCTTTCACTCAGAAGCCCCCTTATAATAGATGTCCTCTACAGTGGTTAATCTCCACTGCACACACACACACACACACACACACACACACACACACGCGTGCGTACACACACGCACTCGCAGACGCACACGCAGACGCACACGCACACGCACACGCACAGAGAGAGTCTGGGGGCATTATTCAGCTCTGACAGGCTAGCAGAGATTCAGACGCGCTGTGTAGAAACTCCACATCCAGCAGTCAATAACTCCTTAGTCCCATCGATCCCTCCATCCCAAGCCTTTACCCTCCTTCCCTCCATCCTCCTCAGCGTGTGAGAACGCAGGTGTGAAGCCAAATGAGACAGGGCCCTTTGTTAACCTGCTCAATATCAGACACACATTTTCCATCCCTTGAAATACCAATATAGACACACACACACACACACACACACACACACACACACACACACACACACACACACACACACACACACACACACACACACACACAGTGTAATAAAGGTTATCTACAGTTCCTCTCGCCAAGCGAAAGAGCTAAATATATGGTTACTTAACACCGCTACTTCCTACGACCATTTCCAGGCTGGAGCGTTCCAGAGTCACCAAATCTCTTATCAGAGTAATGACATTAGCGTCTGTCTCTTTAGACAAAAATAAACGCTCTAAAAACATCTACACAGCATATATATATATGTTCTTATCTTATCTGGCTCCGAGTGTGTTCCTAATAGATAGGGAATAGAAAAGCTTTCAGGGTCTAGTTTTTCCAATTCAATAACATGAGAGCAGAAACCAGATCAGGGCTCGTTGAAGCGCCATTCTGGGGAGTATCAAGTCAATGGTCCTCTTAAAGAAACTCAATTTGTGAACGCTTGATTTAACTACAGTGTATAGCTTGATGTGCTGTGATAGGGCCATGGAAGGCAGAGTCGGATACGTCCTCATGTTCTTGCGTCCTCGTTCATGTATCCTGGGTTGAACCCGCCACCGTGTCTGATCGCTAGATAAAACCTTGATCCTCAGCTTTCCCTTCTGTGATCCCTCTCTCTCACCTCCAGTCTCATCCTCTCTGTCTCTCGCCCCTCCCCGTCTCCCCCTCCCTAATGATCCCCCAGACTTCATCCTCTACCATCTCTTGTTCTCCCTCCATCCCTCTCCTACAGTATATGCCCTGCTTTCTAAAGCCATTATCCACTCCTCTTCCTACATGATCCTCTCCCCTTCCCCTTCTCTCCCCGTCTCTCCCCCCCCCTCCCCCCCTCCCACCTTCACCTGCTAATCCTCTCCTCTCCCTAGACACCCACCGGTCTCCTTGCCTCCTCTCACCTCTGCCGGTCGCCCCCCCTGACCCCGTGTCTATCCTGTCTAACCTGCTTGTGTCTAAATCCTCTTATCCTGACATGAGCCGCCACCACTCTCACTCCAGTCTAACCCCTGTCCCCCCCCCCCCCCCGCCTCCCCCCTGGCCCCTGTCTCCCTCTCCTGTATCACTCTCCGCTCCTCTATCCTCTCCTGCCTCCCCTTTCCCTCCTTTCTCCCCTCCCTCCACCCTCCACCCTCCCCTCTGACCGCCCAGCTGCTCCAGCTGTCAGCGGTTCACTAACACAGTTAAACAAAGGGGCTTAGTGGCACTCTACATCTGTGAATGAATGGAGACAAGGCCTGGCCCTACAGGCTACAGCCATAAATATAGCACCAGGCTAAGCTAGGCTAAGCTAAGCTAAGCTAAGCATGGCTGGGCTAGGCTAGACTAGGCTACAGTAGAGCAGGTGCTGTCCGAACAGTTGTACATGAATGAAGACCAGGTCGGGCTCGACTACATCCAGTCGTTCAGCACCAGGCTAAACTAAGCTGAGCTAAGCTAGGCTAGGCTACAGCAGGGCAGGAGCTTTCCAAACAGTTGCTAATGCCCTTAAAACCTCTTTCTTTCCACTCCACCATTTGGCCCTGACCTTGTGGGCTCCGGGAAAAGATATCAGATCTGACTATGTGTTTTTGTTCTCTCTTGGCAGGCAGCCCTTCACTTACTGTACTGTCCACCGCAGGAGAGGCTGGTGGAGGTAGAAATTGGAGGACGGGCTCATTGGACTGTAATGCATGGAATGGAAAGAGAAACGAACGCTTGATACCATTCCTTATTCCATTCCGTGCATTACAAGGAGCCTGTCCCCCGATTTCTACCTCCACCAGCCTCCCCTGGTCCACCACTGCCAAGCAGATTACGGTACTGTACTGTTTGCATGGCCGTATAGCAGTGTGTCAAATGGATGCTTGGAGCACGGCCATCACAGCCACAATGTGTTGTTCCCTTGGAGGCTATAGGCAGGTCTTTTTGATGAATGCAGTGTTGGAGAGGAGAGGAGAGGAGAGGAGAGGAGAAGAGAGGAGAAGAGAGGAGAAGAGAGGAAAGGAGAGGAGAAGAGAGGAGAGTAGTGGAGAGGAGAGGAGGGGAGAGGAGAGGAGAAGAGAGGAGAAGAGAGGAAAGGAGAGGAGAAGAGAGGAGAGTAGTGGAGAGGAGAGGAGAGTAGTGGAGAGGAGTAGAGAGGAGAAGAGAGGAGAGGAGAGTAGTGGAGAGGAGTAGAGAGGAGAAGAGAGGAGAGGAGAGTAGTGGAGAGGAGAGGAGAGGAAAGGAGAGGAGAGGAGAGGAGAGGAGGAGAGGATGCTTACCTCTGTGTGATCTCTACAGGCCTGTCAGAGCCTTCATACCATGTTCTCACTGATCCTCTGGGTTCTCAACCAGTGTACCTGCAAGAGACAAGCAGAGGATATAACAAGTTATCACACACTGACTGTGAAAACACACACACACACACACACACCCCATTTGCATTGCCGCTGGAATATTACAATAACATCCAACTGACTTTTTCATCACATTACACCACACACAAACACAGACACACACAAAGTCGCACCAACACAGTGAACTTATGAAGTATTGCCTCTTGCCTCCCCGCTGCACGGTGGCCTAGATGGCATGTTTTGTTTATCTCACCTCACCCTCGACCCCCCCTCCCTTTTACCCAGCATGCCTTTCACCACACCCGGGCTGGGGCGGTCTCACCAGGCCTGTCTCCATGACAACAAGCCAGCGAGCTAACAGAGAGACAGACAGGCGGGATCCGTTTCCTTGAGAAGGCTCACCGCCCTATAGGTAGCTAAAAGACACTTACTACGCTAAGCCAGGCAACCCCGTCAGAATAATGATACATTCATTAAGATACATTGTGTTCACTGAACTCTTCTCTGAATGAAGCAATCAAAAAATAAAAAAAGCACTTACATAATATCATGATAATGGTCATTCATTTTTGATTGCTTCATTCAGATAAGTGTTGTGGAAGTACGTTGGATCTGAACGTCATTGCTATTCTGATTAGGGAGCGTGGCTCAGCAGCGTAGGGTGTGACTGCATGAGCACACGTGATGTAATATGTAAGAGAGCTGGGTGCCTAGTGATCGTTTCCTGACAGAATAGGGACACACACACACACACACACACACACACACACACACACACACGCACACACACACACGCACGAGAAGGGATACGCAACACACACAAAAGAAGGGGATACACACACACACAAACACACACACGAACACGAACACCCAGTTGAACACCCAGACAGACCCAATCAGGCTGACTAAGTGGTTTTCTACAGTTTCCGACACCAGGGTCAGGTTCCTTGTTAAGACTAAGGAGTTACTGATTACAACCCAAAAAGCTCCTCTGTGGAATGGGTTTTCTATCGTTAGAAATCGAATATTTTGATGGAAAACCAGAGAACCTGAAATAGAGAGACAGAGATGCAGGGTGGGGTAGGGCCTGTTGGAGTCGTGCGTTTTCCATGACCCTGGACCCTGTTGGCCAAGAGAAACTTACTCACACATGCATGCCCCCACACACACACACACACGGCAGATGGCAAAGCATCATGGGGCTCGGCCGACACTCTGCCTCTCACACTCTCCCTTTGCAACACACACACACACACACACACACACACACACACACACACACACACACACACACACACACGAACCAGGGATGACAGAGACACAGGATGAGGCAAGGCTTACTGCAGGCATGAGCTATGTTGCTCTGTTACATTAATAGCTGCCGTCTTCATGTTCCTGTGATCCGCACGCACGCACGCATGCACACACACATACAGAGAACCAAGCCACCAAAGCTCTTTCTGACAAGACAACATAATCGTCACTCAAGAAGCACTTTTCACTCTGCATATCAATGACGCTGGAGACCAGAGTGCCTTCACAAAGCATCTAGCCATATTCATGTTTTCCTACTCTGAGTGCATCTTATAGAAATGAGGACTATTCCCACAAGCTTTAAGATACTTTCTCTTCATGTATCAAAACAAGGAACCAATATCAGTTCAATAGCAGCAATGTTTGTAAAAAAAAAAAAAATCAAACAGAGATATTCCGAGAATTCTGGACACCTTTGGGAGATTATCTAATTCGCTCCTGTTAAGCTCCGAACCAGGATGTGATCCTCAAACCACACTACGGGAAGAAAAACCTGTTCCCTCAAAACCGCTGGGAGCTTAAGCTTGGCTTGTGGTTGATGTTGCATTTAGTGATCACACATCCCAAGGGTCTCAGGAAGCAGGAACGGGCAATGAAAGGCTTAAAGAGACAGTATGCTAGCTCTCTCTCTCGTGTGTGTGTGTGTGTGTGTGTGTGTGTGTTTGCACGTGTGTGTATGTGTGTGTGTTTGCACATGTGTGTGTGTGTGTGTGTGTGTGCCTGTGTGTGCCTGTGCGTTTAGACCCTTCCAATATGTTTCCCCTCCCTCTGAGCTAATGGCTTCATTTTCCTCTCGGGAAAAGTAAGACACCACAGCAGCTGCCTGGATCGCCATAGTTCCTGACTCTCACAACAAGGAACACGGCCGCCGCGCTCTCATGACATCACGCTACAGCTATTTCGCCTCATTTCTCACGAATGAGGAATGGGACTTGGGCCAGGGGACCTTGTCCTTATCAGACCCAAACACGCTACAGACTGAGCCACAGTCGAAGGCCACGTTCCAGCATCCACAATAGCACACCACTAAGAATGAGAGAGCGTTCGAAACAGTACGCTAGTGTGGACAGTGAAACAAGTCTGCCCCCCCCCCCCCCCCCCCCTTCTCTGGGTGGCGAGGTCAAGTACTGCAGCGAGGTGTTCACAACACGGAAGTGGCCTTGAGCCCTGGCCTAGCTTTGCACCTCACAGACAGGCAGAAAAGGATTGACATCTGTGTTCGCCTGTACGACCTCGGACCAAACCAACAGATGGGCTGGCTTTTACAAAGCAGGAAATGTATCGCCACATGGTATAAAAGTACGTATAGGGCAGATTACCAGATGGGATAAGATGGAGAGGAAATGTAGTCGACGTGCTTCCAGACTGACTGGTCTAGGAACAGGTGAAGCTTTGGTGGCCTTTTGCTTGGGCTTGGGAACATTTGATTCTGATGCCTGAGATTAGTCCAATATGGGAGGGCTTTTGACCTTGTGACCTTTTGGTGGTTTGCATGGGTTTGACCGAGCCCAGTGCATGCACGCACGCACAAACATACACACACACACACACACACATTACCACCAACATAACTAATCCTGAAACTAAACATCCCACTTTTTTGGAGGATGAACATACTAACAGAGAAACAAGCAACAGCTATCAACACAGAGAAAAAGAAACATCTCTCTCTGTGTCTCTCTGTGTCTCTCTTTCTCTCTCTGTCTCTCTCTGTCGCTCTCTGTCGCTCTCTGTCGCTCTCTCTCTCTCTCTCTTTTCAGAACACGCCATTCCTCTTGTGAATTGGCTCATTAAACAGACTGATGGCTGAGTCCTTGTCAGCTCACTCTCCAATTAGCATATCCAAGCTTGGCAGGGAGACCTTTATCTGAGCTGGGTACTGACTGCAGGGTACAGTACATACTCATCACACATACATATCATACACCACTACTTGCTTGCTAATGCAGAACGCTCATTCACCTGAATACGAACCAAAGGAGCTTAAAAGCACTAGGAAGAAAATCGGTTGGAAATGTATCAGTTTAGCAGGTGTCTTTCAATGACTAACTCTCTATTTATCTACCTGTCTGTCTGTCTGTCTGTCTCCCCCCCACCCTCCCTCCCCCTCCTGAGGGTTAATGAGTGTTGCAGACAATGCTCTCGTCCTTAAAGCTCCGCTCCTGAGCAAATGAACGATTAAAAGCTCATCAAGCGACCCACACAAGTGAAACCTGAGAGGCTGCCAGCAAGGAGACACTGCAGCCAATTAGTGAGCTTCTGGAGGAGCAGAAAGAAAGCTCCTTGACAACAGAGACAGCCATCATCATCGCCATCTTCATCGTCATTATTATCTTTCGGTTTCATTTCATCATTAAGACAAATCGTATGAGTGCTTCAGCTAAATTTTGTTTCACTCACTAGACAAAGTAGTGAAATGTAAAAGCAGAGCAGCACAGTTTCTTGTGTGCAGTTCTGTGCTTATTAAGAATAACTATAGACCGCTCGTCTGAATTTCACTGTGAATTTATTGATTCGGTGAATGGCTAGAATATTAATTCTCAAACGCACCATAAATATGCCTATATAACCAACGCCGATTTGTCTAAGTATTGGGTGAAATAGCTTAGCAACCTAGAATAACTTGTTTGTTGGTGCTGTTCACCCCAGAACCTCAGTCATCTCTATACTGTTCGGTCTAGATGTAGATTTCCGGACCCTGCGGTTTTTCTGTTGATACATTTCCTGGAGTAACCATCCTCTGTTTCCACAGATCTATCCATCCCTCCTGAGTAAACATACTGTCATGGCATCACATAGCAGGCTCGGTCACATGATCTAGCCCGTCCTGTGAGATCTAATTATTTGGGAAGCTTGCAACACCTCTTTGTATAACGACGCTAATGACACTGTCTCTGAGATCATCTTCAAGGCTGCACTGAAACAAATGTTGTTTATAACTGTAAATAAATAATCAGTCGAGGCACTCTACTGGAAAGACACTATGGAAAATGAGTATATCATTGTGTCATCAACAATTAAACGTCATTACCGATAACCAAATTGACACCACCATTCAATTACGTGAAGCTCAGTCTTGAATGATAGCGACAGAAACAAATGAAATTAGTTAGGCCGAATTCAAATTTCCCTCTGTGTACAGATGCTTTTGTAAATGTCTATTCAGACAGCCATCTTGGGCAATTCGGCTGGTAACGAGCCATCGCATTGCTTCCTGATGAAGATGAGATTTGCGTTGCAAATGAATTCCCCCTTACGGGACAATAAAGTTGTGAATGGAATTGAAAGCCAGTGTAATGGAGTAGAAACAGAGTAATTGTACTCCACCATGGCGTTGCTCTATCTGGGAGAGTGAGTGTGTTTGGGTGTGTGTGTGTGTGTGTCGGTGACAAATGAAAGGCTTGTCAAAGGGAACAGTTTGACAAATAGCCCCTCTTCAATCCAGTATGAGCACACATCCCCATGGCTGCAATTCTCACTACATCAGACCGAATCATGGGACGTTACCCATAGATATGTATTACACTTATTATTATTATTATTTTAATCGTGCTGTATTGGTATTGCCACGACGGTAGTCTATAAAGCACAAACAGATCTGGGGCGACCAGACTACTGTCCAGACCAAATCATGGTACAGTATATTACACTATAGGCCAAACACACGTCTAACCATAAAGCACTGTTTCTGCAGCTAATCCCATTCATTTGAGGCTTGGATCTGTAACTATCCAACGAGTACATCTCATCCTTTTGAAATGGTGGTTGCAGGTGACAGGGATTCAGATGACAAATAGTCCTTGCTCTAACAAAACCAAACCAACAAAAACCATTCAGCTGTGTAATGTAGGACAGAGAGAGAGAGAACTCCCAGCACGTAGAGAATGAGCCTATTTAAAGTCAATGAATGGAAGAATCCTGCCACCCGAGACAATCCTCTCTCTCTCTCTCTCTCTCACTCTCTCTCTCTCACACACACACACACACAAAACCCTCTCCCATCTGACAAGGCCCCAATGGTCTCCATCCCTCTGACCTTCTGGAGTCGTGAGAGGTGATGATATGCAAATACAGCCATAACCTTCCTGAACCACTGAGATATGTCCTGCCCACACAGACAGGAATATGAAATATGAAATATAATAACACAGACACCGCTCATAGCAGACAGCAATACTGTAGGGGTCAGAGCAGATGGTAATACGGTAGACCATAGCACAGTTCTATAGAATCCCACTCTCCTGATAGCCCTGCCTGAGGCATTTAAAAGTCAAGCGTCGCCCTCAGACCCTGAGGATGTCCTCTTGGACTAATGGTAGACGCTTGTGTCTCCTATCTAGGAGACCCAGGTTCAAACCCCCAGCTGTCACACCTGGCAATGAGACAGCAATACCAGTAAATACTAGATAGTAATGCTTTGATACTGACTGATCTGATCAAACCAAGGCACAGATGTCTCAATTCACTGAGATTAGTTTTTTTCTCATGTTTAGTCTTCTTTATTTTGGCAGCCACCCAGGCGACTTGAATGTGCTCTGTAGCCTTCTACTTCTTAGCCAAAAAACCAAATCAAAAGGAGGATTTTCTTCCTTGCAGTGATGAAAATAGCCTTGTTGTTGAGCCCTCAACTCAATTGGCACATGGAACACTCTGGAACTGAACTGACTGAATGTTCTGGCAGTAACGTGACTCTAATGTACATTCCAGTTCTGAGGAGGCTGTTTGTATTCCATCTTCAACCGCTATCAGCCATCTTGTCACTCAGGTTCTTCCTCATCCTTAATGGCTACTGTCAGTCAAGCCTGTAACAACAGACTATCAGTCAACCGCTGCACTTCCTCCTAAGGAGGACCAGTGAGCCGCAAATCGACACATTAACATCTACAGTGCATGATGAACGTCATAGGAGCTGAAGGGAGGAAAATTTATGAATTTATGAAAAAGAAACAACTCTTACTCCCCTCATAGAAAATCAATAAGAGCTCCCATGTGATATATCAGGAAAGGAAATACTGTGGCTGCCGATATTAGCAGATGTACACGGAGGGAGCTTGGGATGGAGAGAGGAAGAGAGAGGTGAGGGAGAGGGGAGCGGAGGGCGGAGGGAGAGGAGAGAGGGGAACTGCAGTCGGGAAAGAAAAAGAAAAAAAGGCTGTCTCTCCAGGTCCAAGTGGAGAGAGCAGAGAGAAGAGAGAAGAGGGATGGAGAGGAGTGAAAAAGACACAGCAACCATCAGAACTGGCATTTAAGAAGAGATGAGAGGAAATGAAGAGGGGGCAAAGGGGGGGGGGGGGGGGAGATTAAGATAGAGAGGAGAGGGGAGGGGAGGGGAGGGGAGGGGGACAAGAAGAGGAGGAGGAGAAGAAGAGAGAGGTAGAAAATAGAGGTAGAGCGATGCAGTGTGCATTATTCATCCCTGCTGACACATCACAATCTCTGATTCATCTGGAGAAGGGCATCAGTCAAGTCACAACCCATCTCACAGCTTTCACTCATACACGCACGCACGCACACGCATGTCCGCACGCACACACACGCGCACACACACACACACACACACACACACGCCTACAATGGCCTTCCATATGAGAGGAAAAAAATGTATGCCAAGCACATTTGTGTGAAAAGGGAAATTGTTTAAGGTTGAATTATAGATGCTCAGCTACCTCTTATATTTCCACAGGAATAATCCCAGCGAGTACGGGAAATTGTTGGCTTCACTCGTTTCAAACCTCTGTTTCCAGTGCACTACACACAGTGCCAATAAGTTAAACCCACTTGGCGTAAACAGTGCAGGCTTACCAAGAGCAGGATCGCAACAACACTAAAATCCGCAACAAACAAATACAGCTGCAACAAGAGATTCATATGTTCCTCAGGAGAGACAATGCTGCAGACAGAGAACCTCTATTTGATCTTTGGACTCATCGCAGCCCCCGTGGTTCAAATCCACTGGTCCTGCAGGCACGCCAGGCGCGCGCGCACACGCACGCACACACACACACACACACACACACACACACACACTGTTTCGATGCTCCAGCTGTTTAATAGCACCCTCGCCACCCCAAAGGATCTTCATCTGGCTGACCGAGACTCTTTGTTGTCTAAACATTACTAATAAAGCTGGAAAAGATCCAAACAGGCCTTTTCCGCCCTGCGGAAGAGTCGTAAATGGAGAAACGATGTGGTTGAACCAATGGTACTGCTGCAAGGATGTGGGCAAAACGACTGCAGGAAGCCCTCCTAAGTGAAAGCTTTCCCACTGGGCACAGACGTCACTTCAACGCCCGTCCGACATTGATTGATATCTCTGACAGAGACGTTGACTAATGTATAAAGGAAGTAGGTGTTGAGGCCTGTGGTTGCATCTTCAAAGGTCAGCAAGATAAGTGAGGTTTAAGATCACAGGCCTAAACAGCATCACACACCATGTCTAGTGCTTGGATGCCTGCTCACCAAAATCAATCAGAGACAGACATGCTGGAAGAACTCCCGCACTACAGCAGAACACAGCAAGCATTCATGCACCGCAACTGGAAAACACTTCAACCTACGGCTGGAGTCTCTATTAAAAAAAGGGAAGGAATGTTTAATCATTTCTCAATATTAATTTGATGAAAGGATGCAATAGGAGTGAATTTGTGTACAAGAAAAGAGAATCAGAAAGAAAATCACAGACTAAAGCAATTAGGGATGTGGCAATTGGCTGGAATGAAAAACCAGCAAACACACTATGCTCCCCAAGGGATAGAAACCCATCTGTGACAAGAAAGAAAAAAACAAAAACTGTGAACAACAATTAGGCCTCTTATTGGATTTTCTATGATGGGCTGCGGTGCGGTTCTCTCACTGTAGCCCACAGCTGCAGGGCTCGGTAAGCGGTAGAACATCTAGAAAAAGTGTGAGTTGGAAGTGTGCAAAATGAAAACGTGTCAATGTGAAACGATGAAAGCATTCAATTACAATGGCGCGCTCGTGTGAGCGTGACCGCGTTTCAATCTGCATTTATTTGCAACTTAAAATGTCAACAAACACGCATTAACATACGGCAGGTAGGCCTACGGAAAGGGCCCTACTTAATTATGTTTTAAACCGCCTACTGCGAGGAGGAGCAGGTGCCTAATAGGCGCATCGACTCAATTGTCTGTAGAGTAAATGACCGTCCGCCTCGCCACCTGGTGTCATCGCCGAATTTATGGTATAATGTGAGGCTCGTATCCTTTCAATTTATCTCATGCGTGCTAATCGTTTTTTTAAGAACCAAAGACATTTTCTATAGCCAGAATATGATGAGAGGCATACGGAAATTGGAGTGCATGCTGTCAAAACAAACCGAATCGGGAACAAAGGGGAGACGTGTGGCCAGTCGGCAAGGGGTCCCCGTCGTAGCGACTGTAGCGAACAATAAGGCAAGTGGAGACGCTGGGGGTAGCGGCGCGATGGGTCTACTTGGTGCCACCCAACCTGCATCCCTCTCAACCAGAAATATAAACACCCCCGGTCAGGTCAGACCAGCTCGAATAGGCTATTACTCACAGGTAGACCGATAGGCTACACCACAAAACTAGAAGAAACAAGAAAAACTTACTCTAGTTGGTAAAGAGTGACTAAAATGTACCCACGCTCTAAACATAGCCCACTCGGGGATGTAGCGCTGTTGTAAACAGCTACACCGGTGTGTGAATTAACGACCATTGGGTGCGGTGCTCAATAAATAAAGGAAATACATGACTGCTCCGAGCGTGCAGATTGCCAACAGCCTCTTACAAACAGCCTCTTACAAACAGCTTATTAGACAATTACCTTCATGGAGAATTAGTGCTCCGTCTTCTTTATTGTGTGATAAATTCATGTGGTTGGACTTGCAGCTGGCAGCCTCCTTTGGAAAAGAGACAGAAATGATAATCCTGTGTGACAGCGGAGCTCAGTCAAATGCTTGGCCGTAGCCTACAATAGAGCATTCACACACCGCCGGCGTCTCCGACTAGCCTCTCGCCCTCCCACGACCACTATAGGACGGCTACTCTGAGCCCGTGTGTCGGGGGACCATCGCCGGTCTGGCGGCGTTAGATACTGCTGGTTGATGTCATTGATACTCCCCGTCTTCCTCCTCAATGCCCTTCCTCCCTCCCTCTCTCTCTTCTCTCCTTTCCCTCTCCCTACTCTCTCTCACTCACCGATGTGCTCCCCCCTCCCCTCCATGACGTGATGCAGTCAAGATCTCCAATAGCAACCACATCCTCCCCATCACCCAAATTCTTCCTGTCACCAGCCGTGGACCGCTGACTGGTGCTGAAGCGACGGCTGCTGATGTAGCCTAGAGATCTCACCGAGTTAGACTGCTAGACTGGGCTCTACATGTCAAGTTCATTAAATACATGTTCATAAGTTCATAAGGACAACATTCTGAACACGTTTTTGTTATCACTTCAGTGGGCCCATTCTTTCCCTCCATCTTCTCCCTTCAGTTGTCAGGTCATCACAATCAAACTTAGTACGAGTGAAGGTGAGTGAATTAAGCCAACAGGATTTTCTTTTCTCTTTCATTATATTATTATTATTATTATTATTTACAAACAAATTGTGTGAGGTTTCTCACCTACAAAAAGATCACGGTTTTTCTTTTCATTCAATCGTGTCTTGTGTCTGCTCCACTCTTGGTACTGTACATGGTAGAAATCATACATTCATATATAATATCATATTTCAATAATCATACTGGATTTCACTTGATGTAATGAGATGAGAGTTGTTCAGGAGACATGCCGAAAACCAGGTAGATGTTCACATGAGGCAAGCCTCATTCGACCTTCCCTGCCTCCAGCACACACACACACACACTCTGCAAAGCTGTGTCAGCAGAACTGACTGGCGAGATTCTTGTTCACTGTGTTAGATGAGCTGCACACATGCATACTCAAACTAACACACACAGTGGCCCTAACACGGAGTGAATCCTGATGGCTAAATGCAGTGCACACACACCCAGAACATAAAATTAAGCCTGACAGCTTGCTGTAGGGAAGTGTATGCAAAGGTCTACTCAAGCAAACAAACAAACACACACACACACACACACACACACACACACAGTGTAACAGAGGTACATGGGGACACACAAACACACATTCTCTTCCAGACACACACACACACACACACACAGGTAATACAGACTGGACAGGAGACAGTAGGGTAATACAGACTGGACAGGAGTAGGGCTGAACATGGATGTCAATACTGCGTACGTGTGCTGGAGAACTGTAAGCATCAAAAACAGCCTATCACATCCATACACAACACTTGTCACTCAATCAATCAAGAGGAGATGACACTTCATAGGTCCTATGTAGTGCTACTGCTTCTTCCTCTCACGTCTTCTAAGGTCCGGGTCCCTCTCCTAGGCTGAAGGAAACCAACAGCAGGGTGGGTGGGGGTGGCGGGGCTTTGTTCAGTATCAGGGATCTGATCAGTAGTGAAGTTGAAGTCATAGATCTATGGTGATGTAAAGTTCTAAAAGGCTGAGGGGAGCTTCCACCAGAAAGTGTTCTCCTACCTGGTTCATCTAGATGGGCAGACGCTGAAGGAAGATCTCTCTCTCTCTCTCTGGCTGTCTAGAACAAAGGCTAGATGTGTTCATCATTCGGTTGATGTTTCTTTGTCACTATTGCCCCCTAGTGGCTGACATGAGAAGTACCACTCATATCACCAGAGTTCCATTCAGGACTAGTGCTCAAAATAGACATAGCTTTGTGGATAGAAATGTCATGAGTAGAACTGAGACCATCCTGGAACAGATCTAAACGAACCATGTCTGATCTGTGGATATGTTTTATCCATCTATATGAACAGATGCTTGCTCAGGTTTTAAGGCGTTTTAAGGTTGATAGATGTGTTGCAATTGATCAGCCTTCAATATTTTATGGGTTCTGTCAATTCAAATAAGGGTACATTTAGGAATTATAGAGTACAGTTACCTTCTCAGGGAAGACACAGTTACAGTTACCTTCCTGGTCCGCACAGAGATACAACCACACCCATTTAATCCTTTCACGTCTACAGGATGAAAGGTGGCTTGTGGTAGGGACTGGGGGTTAAATGGACAGGATAGGTGTTAGCAATATGACCCATCAATGGGCTATGGGGAGCGTACACCATGTTGCTTCTGCCTATCCGCTTCCGTCAGATCTGCAAAAACACCACTGGGGACACAGCACATTGTTTTCAGACCGAGCTATGCTGACACTTAAATGTGACCTCTCTGCGGGGTCACCCCCATGACCTATGACCTTTCAAAGGAAGACGAGACAAGGTGCAATACATCAACCGCAACAATCATTAGCATGAACAACAACCATGAACAGAGTGACACGTTGACAGTTTTTAGAGTTAGGCTTTCCATTGACCTCCTAATTAATACTATTGGAAAGGATCATCAATGGCTGTCACTTATTGATCGTTACTGGACTGTACCCAAGGTATTCTTCCATGGGTGATATCGATATCAACAATAGATGTAGGACATAAACAAGCTAACAAAGAGCTAACGTGTATTATATAGCCTGCTATTTGTCTTGTTGTTTCTCATTCTGACTGGAAAGCAGCGTCATTGCCAGTGCCTTAGTAACCTGCCCGCCTGTATAGCCTTACAGTATTGGTTGTCTGCAGGGCAGAAGCTGAGGCGAAAGGCCCCTAAAATAGCAGTGGAAGTGGTCCTGTCTCCACCATTGCCCTGCAGTGACGTTAATTACACTCTATTTATACTGTAAGAGCGCAGGACGCTGAAAGATCAAGTTTCTGTTTCGTTCTGTTTGGAAGAGAAAGGGATAGAGAGAGAGAGAGCTAAACAAAATAAAGGATCGAAATCTAGTCATGAAGCGCAGAAGCAATTTAGAAGCTATTAAAACAGCTTCATTTCAGTTAGAGATGACAACCCACATAGCCCCTCCGGTAATTTACAAACACCTGTGCAAAAATAACATATTATATATTATAAGAAAAGGGGTGGAAAATATCTCTGGGGGGGGGCCTCTAAATTGAACCTCATCAGTTAGGCTAAGTTTGGGTTCCAGTCTTTAATAGGCAGGCCTGGGGGCTGGTAGCGCTAGGATAGTGTGTTCTGCCATCACGCCTATTTCAATCCATCTAAATATAAAGGATCTCCGTAACACGAGTGTGGCGGTATGAGTCAGGCCAGCTGTCTGGTAGCCCTTCATGTCCACTCTGCCCTCTCTACTAACCACAACTACAGATCTAGGGGCAGATTGTCCACCAGCATATCTAACCTGGCCTAACATAGAGGCTTGGATAAGATCTGACCAAAAGACACCATTGAATGAAAAAGAAAAACCTAGCAACTATCTACCGAGGTCTGGGAGAGGATTGGCAGGGAGAGGAGAGGAGAGAGGATGCATCACTAATACATCACAGAGTCCCCACTGAGAAACAAATCTAAGCTTTTTGAGAACAGAGAGAAGAGTGTGTGTGTGTGTGTGTGTGTGTGTGTAGTGTGGAGGGAGGGGGGGGCATGGGAGGCAAGAAAGAGGGAGAAAAAGAGAAAAGAGAGAACAGAGAAACATTGTTGGCATCCCCACAAAAACACTGAGGCCCACTTCTTGCTTCGATACTGAATTTTATTCAAGTATCTCAAACACGGTTTTTGTTCTGAAGTTATCATCAGTTAAATTAATCAATCAGTTGAGAGAGAGAGAGGCAGGCTGCGAGAGTCCATAGCCTGTATCTGTAAAGTTACATTTTAGGATTCAGGGCTTTTCAAAGTGCATTCCATCTGGTGGGGTTAACAGAGAAACAAACAAACAAACAAACAAACAAACAAACAAACAAAAAGGAGGAAAAAAAAAAAGAAGAAAAAAATGTATGATAAAAGAAGATAAAACAAAAATGGAGAGATTATCCAAAAAATAAGACGACAAGACGCAGGTGTTGGTTGGAAACCCATCTGTACCACCCTCATCACCTGTATCAGAGATATTTAAAATAATAATAATAATAATAATAATAATAATAATAGGCCTAGCATCAACTCTGGTCTTGATATCACACACACTGCATAGATTCCAATATTTCTGCATGGACCAAAGATGGAGATGTGGCTGAGGAGAATGATGAAGATGGTTCAAAATGTCTGTCCATTCACGTCAGGGGGGAGAGGGACGTCTCCTCCTCCCCACAGTCCCACAGATCAAGCTGCCTGGAAGGATCCAGAGATCGCCTGTAGACCAAGGCTGTAAAACACACACAGTCTACCAAGACCACGCTAAGAAGATGGAAGCCAGGCTAAAAAAAACACACTGTAGTAGTAGTAGTATCCTTAGGAGTCCCATGCTAGACTGCAATTGTTAGTTTTGCCATACAGTTTTGCTAGATCAGTAGGGCGTTAACCTGTAAGCTCACACTTCGAGAGAAAAATATATAAGGCTGATATTTTGGCACGATGGATTCATCAACCACTCCCTAACATATTCATAGGCCTAGTAGACCTAGTCGGGGGGGGGGGGGGGGGGGATTAAGTAATGCTAAATTGATGATAAAATTACATTGAAATATACCAGGCAGCAACGCATTCATGGTTTGTTCAAAAGGATGCTTTTTTTTTTTTTTTTTGGATAAACTTGCAACAAAAGAGATTGAACATACACCGTACTACAAACTAGCCCAGGCCCTATTCACTCTTCAGCCTCTCATGCAGTTAACTGGCCTAACCGTTTGTCATTTCCTATCGGTAAAACCCCCATTGCTCAATCCAATCTTTATACAAGCCTATCACCAAATACATACAGGCACTGCCATACTGTTCTTACAAAAGTACTTCCTTCTCATAGGGAGAAACAGCAGCAGAAGAAAAATAAAAAGAGAAAAGAAAAGAGCATTAAAGCCTAAATCAAGTCCAAAGTTTTACCCACCATAACATTGCAAATAGCAAACACTAGCACTACCAAAGTGTCCATGTCTTACCAATAGATAACCTAAGAGAGAGGGAGAGCGCTGGCCGGGGACATCACAGCCACAGTTAGCCCCGCCAGCCTCCCAGTCTGTCTGTCTGTCAGTCAGTCTGTCTGTGTTTGTGTTTGTGTTTGAGTGGCCAGCTGTTTTTATTGCTGTGGTTTGGTCTCTGACACAGTCTGAGACAGAGCTCAGCTCACAGTCTGGTGTTAGGAGTACAGAGAGGGAGACCTGGAGAGGAGAGGAGACGTGGCCCGGGGGGGGGGGGGGGGGGGGGGGGGGGGTGAAGAGAAGAGAAGTGGCCTGAGAATGCGAATGGGGCTGGGTCGTAGTTTGGTGGGCCAGGGAGGGGGGAGTGAAAGAGGTGATATTTGGGTCACGTGTTTGGTTCAGGTGGGGAGAGGGGAGGGGAGGAGGAGGGAGGGGGGGGGGTCAGTGCAGCTCGATGAAAGCCTCCATCTCCTCTGAGATGAGGCCTTTGTAGGGCAGTCTGTGCCTCTCGATGGCGCGCGCCGCCAGGCACTGCAGGGTCACGTAGTTCAGCGGGTAGAGCGCCGGGTGCCCGCTGCTCTGCTCGTCCAGCAGCTCGTACGCCGTCTTCCTCTGTGCGTTGGTGGCGTCGAAGTGCGCCCCGGCCCGCACCAGCAGTGCCATGATCTCCGGGCAACCGTTGCTGGCGGCGATGTGCAGCGGCGTGTTGTTGTCGCAGTCGCGCGAGTCCACGTCCGCCCCGCACTCCAGCAGCAGGGAGGCCACCGCCTGCGAGGGGAAGCGGCCCACGGGGTAACGGCCCACGGACGTCGTGTCCTTGTCCACGGCCATGTGGAGCGGGGTGAAGCCGCTCCGCGCCCTGGGGTTGAGCTTCAGCAGCTGGTACACCGTCTGCTTCTTCTGGTGCTCCTGCTCGGGACTGCACTCCAGCTTTTCCAGCAGAAAGACCAGGTGGAGGATGATGGAGAGGGCTTTGGTGAACTGGGGGGCCTCGGGGGGGCTGTCTCTCTGGGCTACGGCTCGCTCCACCTCCCTCACACTCTTCCCCAGCACGCCCATCAGGTCATGGAAGGTGACACGCGTGGCCAGGGTGCCTTTGGCCCGGTCCTGGAGCACGAAGGAGAAGAGCTCGGCGAAGGAGAGGAAGCTGGAGGCCGTCATGGGGCTGAGGGGGTCCAGGTTGCTCTGCTGCATGTCCAGGGCGTACTTCCATAGGCTGATGCAGCGCTCGAAGTTGCCCGAGTCGGCGTAAACGGCCCCTCTGTAGCGGATGTAGTAGGAGGTGTCAGGGTGGGAGGGGCCCAAGATGCGCTCGCGGACCAGTAAGGCCTGCATCCTCATCTCGTCTGGGTCTGTGATGAGAGCCTCCAGCTCCTCCGCCGTGCTCACTTCCCTGGCACAGTCGTAGGCAGGGACAGGGGGACCCGGAGGAGGCTTGGCCAGGAGACCAGCTTTGTCCCCTGGTTGTCGCAGCTCCATGGCTCTCCTCCAATACCTCATCGCCCCAAGGAGGTCACGTTTCTTGTCCACGAAGGTAGCACCCAGGAGTTCAAGAGCGTCGATGCGTTCTTCTCTGGAGGAGCGGGGCTGGTGGGCGAGGTACTCTACTATGTTGGTGTGGCCAGTGACGCTGGCGGCCAGGAGAGGGGTCATCCCGTAGCCGTCCCTCTCCATGCGGGCGTTGCATTTCAACAGCATCTTCATGATGTCCAGGCTACCGGACTCGGCGCAGTCGTGGAGAGCCGTGTTGCCTTTCACACTCTTGCGGTTGACGTCGGCGCCGCGCTCCAGGAGGAACTTAGCTATCTCTTTGTGGCCCTTGTAACAGGAGATCATCAGGCAGGTGTGGCCATGGCGGTTTGCTACCTCCATGTCGGCTCGGTGCTCCACCAGGTAGCGGACGATCTCCAGGTGACCGTCGAAACAGGCAGCTCGGAGGGGCGTTGAGTTGGTTAGCGTAGTGTTGTTGACAGAGGCACCGTGTTTGAGTAGAGTCCGGACGACAGGGCGGTGACCCGCCGCCGAAGCCGCCCATAGCGGCGGAGCCCCTTCGATCGTCTCGCCGTCAAAATTAACCGATCCCCCTAGTTCCACGTTGGCTTTACAATGTTCAAGGAGGTAATCTACAACCTCTAAATGTCCGTATCGAGAGGCGATCAGGAGAGGGGTGCCTCCCTGCGTTTTCTCCTCGGCTAGAGCCTCCAACTCCTCGGGACTTTTGTTGCTCAGCAACTTCTGGATAAGTTTCAGCTTACCATCTCTGGCCGCGTTGAAAACAGCCGTCGTGATATCCATTTTTATCGTCTTTCAGCACTCTCGCTGGCCATCAACCCCCTAGCTACGTTTTCAGAAGAGCGGGGAAAATACTGTCTTTTCAAATTAAGAAAAGAAACCTGGTCTGTGGCTGGGCTTCGCCCGTGCATTTTTCTGCCATTTTAAGGCTACTGTCAAGATGGCGTTTGCGTTGTTTGACAGGTCTATGTTTACAATTTATGCTTAGCATCTTGGGCAATGTAGTTTTTGACAAAGCACTGTACGAAAAA
The DNA here is from genome assembly GCF_951799395.1 of Argentina silus. Classification (NCBI taxonomy): domain Eukaryota; kingdom Metazoa; phylum Chordata; class Actinopteri; order Argentiniformes; family Argentinidae; genus Argentina; species Argentina silus. Next base: position 7,445,083 of record NC_139672.1, on the reverse strand, counting down.
TCCAACGGCAATTTCCATTAACTGTAACTATAGTTCCCATGATGCACTGAAAATGATGACCTAAACACTAGATAGGTAGAATTGGAAATTGTAGTTTTTAAGGTGATGTGCGCCGCGTACACTGTCACTCTTTATAGCTTACCTTCTTGAACGTAATTGAACTACAATCCCCGCGAACTGCAATAGCACAAAGCGGAGGATCAACACAAAAGTGGTTCAAGGGATAAAACAGCAGGGGGCAGCAAACACCCATACTCTATTTTCTAAAGATATGAAATTCTGGAGAGGGACACAGATGTTGAGAATTTTTTTATTGTAAAATTGAAAAATATGAAAGACAGAAAAGAAATCCCAGTAAGCATTCTGTATCATATTTACAAAAAAGAATAAAATAAAAATAAATATAATACATAAATATGTAAATAAATACAAGATAATAATAATATCCCTTCAAACAGCCTACTAGAGGGAACATTACCCAATAAATAAGTTATAGAGTAATAAATTAAAGTGTAGGCTATAAATATTATAATTGTCAAAGCTAGTACTGTATAAGATAGACATGGACAGGAGAAGAGAACAGCAGAGGAATGAGACGAAGATAGATTAGACAGTGATCTCCCATTTTATAAGAGCTGGGAGCCAAATTGAACATCATAGCCAAATGTAACAGCAATGCAATGCAATGCAACTGGGACTCAAATAGAATACCCAGTGAATGGATCTGATTAAAACGACTGATTTTGACAGGTGGCTCCCGAATGTACCTCCTTGTGTCTTTATGACAGAACCTCGGTCTAATCCTGCTTCATCTCATTCTATCTAGAGGAACATGAACCTGACAGGAGAGTAACCAAGGACTCCATATCACAACATCATCACGTTACTCTCTTTTCCCTTCAACAAACCAAACAGATGTCCCTTGGACTCTACCTCAACATTTTGTACATTGTGCTAAGATGCCAAAGTTACACACAATCTCAAAAGCCAACCAACCCATACATTGCCCCTTCAGCCCCCCCCCCCCCCAACCTGAATAAGTCATGTGCTGACAAGATATAAGTTACATATTTACATCAAACTATTATCTTCTCACATGGCATTCAAAACATAGCAGAGAATCATTATAACAGTGTCATGATCTTTTTGAACCCTTCCCTCCCCTCCCTCCCTCCCTCCCTCCCTCCATCCCCTCCCCCTCCCCTACCCAGACCCCTTGCCTTGCTGCCTCCTCTTCCAAGTACAAAGCAGCAGAGCCAATAAGGATGAACACAGTCAGATTTTGGCAGCAACAACAAGAAAACCCAGAATAGATCTTGGAATAAAAAAGTGTTTTTGAGATGCACCTCACCCTAACAGAGAGTGGTGGGTAGAATAGGAATGCTATTAATTTCAGTTGATTGAAAGTGACACAGCTTCATTCAGGTAGAAAATAAACACACATTTAAAGAAAAAGCACAGTTAACTATCTTGGCTTCCCTCCCCTGGACAACATAACCCCAGAACCTGAATAGAATAGAGAAATGTACACATTGAAAACCAGCTGAGTGGCAGGCAGTATCACTAGATGAGCCTAATCTATGATTTTAGAACAGGCCAAGTTCATACAAGTGTGACTGGACTACAGCAATAGCTATTGCTATAACCTTAGGGTCAGACACATCAGTCAGCCCTCCTCCAATCAATTACTGTCTAGGCTCGACCAATAGTGTGAGATGGCTGGTCAGGATACGTTTCATCAGGGAAACTAGAGTTGAAGTTGGTTTAATTGTACTTAGATGGAAAAATTCCATGTCCAACTCAAATAGAATTGACCTCAACCCTGATCAAACAGACCATTTTCTTTCTGCCTCTGCTATCTACAGGAAGTGGAAACATCATGCAGGAGAATAGACTACAAGGCTGGCAGTAACTATGAAGTAGATTTTGGTAGATGAATAAAACCATGAGAAGAATGTACACTATAAATATTGAATACAAATTGTCATTGGCATAAATATGTCCAGTCGGTATACTGTTTTCTGTGCACAGTGAAAAACTAAGGTAGCTAATCCTTGTTTGTATCAGTCGCCAACTGGCCTGGAATGTTACAAGAGAAAATACATATTTACACGTATGAATCAATAAATAGATTAGATATCATTTGGCAACGTCACTAATATGATTGCTATAATGTTCATTGTGCTATTACACAACAGTGAGCAGGCTGCATCCAAGGCTGAGGCAATACTAAGCTAAAACAAACGAATTTAACAAAGTTGAGAAATGAACACATGAACTGCGATATGCAAGCGAGGGACTCCACATGGCACCACTCTGGGCCCAATGTAGTTGTGGCCAGGGTTGTTGTATACAGTAGGTATCCGTATTCAGAATACATTTTGAAGTATTCAGTATTCTAGTATGATCCATTGAAAATTCAGAGTACAGATATTTTTATGTATAAGAAAATTAATACTTTTAGAATACTTTAATCTTTTTCGCAACTCAATCTCACAACATTGCTGCTACTCTGCATTACACAGTAGCTGCTCAGCTGAGTGAACGAAAAACATGTGCGCGATCTGCATCCACCCAAGTGCACTGCCCCATGGTTTTTCCACACCTAGTAGCTGACACATAGCCTAGCTGAAGCTAGACCAATGTGGTACAGCGAACGCTGCACACAATGGTCTAGGAACCCACCTTTCCTCACTCTAATTAACTCCCATGTGAGTGGTCCATATTCGAGCCGGCTTCTGAGAGAGCGCATTGACTGGTTCTAACAAACTTTGTATTTGCATTTAGGCGAGGCATCTCGTTCCTGGCTCCTTTCGTTGGAGCGAAAAGTGATGGGTTGGGTTGTTGAAACAAACATATCTTATGGTTCGTTCGATTAAAACAGATACCAGATACAGTAAACGATGCAGGGGGTACACCAACTGGCGTGGAGCACAGCCCCTTCATTATCGGCTCACTGTGCCGACAACATCAAAGGGCCTCTCTACACTCTGAAGTCAGGTATGGAGCACTACACAAGTAATGCTTTAGCTAGGCTAGCTGACACTGACAGGATGGCTGACGGTAGAGGAAAGTCTGCTTTCAATTTGTGGTGCTACCAGCACCATTTCAAAGTCAAAGAAGACTAGAGAGTCTACTATGTCTGTTGCTTGTGAACGTTATTTACCAGCTACTAAAAGAAGACTCTTCGCCAGTGCTAGTTAGTGCTTAAGCATTCACTCCAGTCCTGTGTCATTTGAAATACAGCCAGTTCATATTTTATGCTGAATAGAACATTCTGCACAAGTTCACCCCCTATTTCACAAGCTTATTTGCCAGCAATATGATTTGCAGGCCCCTGAGGATATTTCCGATCAAATTATGTTGAGAAATATTAGTTTAGTGTGTTCATGCTTCTTTGAACAATTATATTCAGTGTTTTATTGAATGCTCCTGTGTACCAATGAAAAAAAAAAAGTAATCTGAATACTGAATACATTTTGAACCATGCAGTGAGTATTCAGTATCCAAATATATTTTCAAAGTATTACACAACCCTGGTTGTGGCCAAAAGAATCATTCATCCTGCCTAGCATTTTAGAGTGTGTTTTGATGTTCCGCTGTCTCTCGCTGGCTGTTCTGTCTCTCGCTGGCTGTTCTGTCTCTCGCTGGCTGTTCTGTCGCTAGCTGCTGTGCTGTGACAGCCTTTCAGCCTGTCTCACACACAGCAGCACAACTGATGGCTTGCTGTTGCTCGCAACTTGACCTTGTAAGTCTATTTAAAAGCAGCTTTTAAACCCTACTCCCGGTGAAGATAAGGCTTTCCGTTCTTTCCCTCTAATCTGAATAAAACATAGAGTGGAATACCAGTCAGGAGAGTACAGGTCTACTGCAGAAGCCACTAAAATGGAACGCTTGTCTGAATGAGTCGAAAGGATAAAAAGAGGTTTAGGCTGTAGTAACTCTGCACCTTTCTCCGTGCTCCGAAAAACGACAGGCTGGATCCTACCAGACCTACGGTTCTGTACCAGTGAATATGCAATCTCTTAGATGTCTTCTGCTGACCGCTTGAAGCATCAACATGTGTGAAAATTCTACGGGTCTTGGAAATGTCCTTGTGAAAATCAGACATGATATATGAAAAAAAATAATGGTCCTGTAGAACCTCCAAGCTGATCAGGATGCAAAGGTCTAGGATAAGCTTGGTTATAAGTATCATGATTTTTAGTTTGTACAACAATAAGCAGTATACTTTGTTAGGAGTATTATAATTGATCGTTCTGCCTAAACTATAAGCACTAGGCTATACACAGTGGTATGAGTGTTGTGATTGTATCATACGTGACTTAGGAGAAAGATAGAAAGATTTGGTCCATTGATCCCAAGGGGGTGGAGTTCACTGTGTAATTATGGAAACTAAAGAAAGACACACATGCACATTTTTGGACTTGCTTAACGTAGAGGGGGAAAGAGTGATAAAAGAGAGAGGGAGAAGAGAGAAAAGAGAAAGAGAGATGACAGAATACTTTCCCAGTTATAGTTTGAATCCTCAGATCTTTTTAGGTAGTAAAAACCTGTAGTCTATGCTCCTTTGCGTCAATGCACAGTCACATAAATCCATTTTCTTTTGAGGCTGTCTCAAATGCTTGTGGTTTCATCTTCAATCCCAACTCTCCACAGATGCTGCAATGCTCAAAGTTTTCACGTGTTTGTGTCTTAGAAAACCAAAAAAAAAAGTTTCTGCTTGTTTTTAAAAGTCTGGTTCCGCCCTGGCTGCAAACATGCCATCCCTCTATAAGTGCTATGAGTTCTCCTTCACCGTCAGATATGTCTTCTGAAGATAAGAGGATATGTCTTGGCGAATCCCATATGAAGTTGATTTTTCCCTTGTTTTTTTTAAAGAGCTTTTTTAGTTTGTTATTCATGAAGAGAGAAGTATTTCTCCTTCAAAGGCTTCCTCACCTCTGTTGAAAGCCTAAAGAGAGACAGAGAGAGCGAGACAGAGAGAGAGAGAGAGAGAGAGAGAGAAAGAGAGAGACACAGAGAGAGAGAGGCGG
>NC_139672.1:7427547-7435047 GCF_951799395.1 Argentina silus | reverse complement strand
TTGGGATGCAGCCATTGGAGGGTGTGTTGTGTTTGCTTGTTCAGGGTATTTGTCTCACAGAGGCCATGGTTTTCTTTCTGCCACGTCATCTCTCTGTCCGGCCTCCTATCTGGGTTAAGCCAGGGGGCTGAACTTTGGCCTGCCTCGCTGAAGCGCACACACACACACGCACGCACGGACACACACGCACGCACACATACACACACACGCACACACGCACAGACACACACACACACACTTACCGACACACACACACACACACACACACACACACACACACACACACACACACACACACACGCACAAGCACACACACACACGCACAAGCACACACACACACGCACACACACACAAACTGGCAGAGTGGCGAGTGTTGCATCAGCAGTATGAATTAGAAATAAAAGAGCTGGTAAGGGGGTGGGAGGATGGGGGGATGAGGGGGGAGGATGGGGGAGGGCAGTATTACCCAGGGTTGCATCTCTGTTACAGATATGACGACAAGTCTCTCTCACTCTGCTCAAACCCTTATCTCACATCTATTGTATCCCTTATTTCCACTCATGGCAACCCCCTTTTATCTCTCCTCTCTCCCTCTCTCTCTCTCTACTCTCTCTCTCCTCTCTCTCTCTCTCTCTCTCTCTCTCTCTCTCTCTCTCTCTCTATCTCTCTCTCTCTCTCTCTCTTTGAAGACCATGTCTTTATACAGTATGCCCCTCACTCTCTGTATCTCTTAACTCTCTCTCTCTCTCTCTCTCTCTCTCTCTCTCCCTCCCCCCCTAACTCTCCTCTCTCTTTGAAGGCCATCTCTTTATACAGTATGTGCCTTGCTCTCTGTATATCTTACTCTCTTTCTCTCTTACCCCCCCCCCCCCCCTCCTCCTCTCTCTCTCTCCCTCTCTCTCTCTCTCTCTCTCACACACACACACACACCACCCCCCTGTAACCACTCTCTGTCTTCGGGACAAAGGCCTTCCCCCAGGTTTCCCCTCTCTGTGACCCCCCCCCCCCCACCCCCCCCCCCTCTAAATAAAGGTCTCATCAAAAAATAACGAGTCTCCTCTCCTCTCCTCTGTTTTCCTCCCGGTGGTTTTCCTCCCCCTCCAAACGGTGCATCCCCCCCCCCCCCCCCCCCCCCTCCCCCACCGTCGAACAGTGCAGCGCGGGGTAAATTGTTGTCGTGATGAACGATCAAAACTGGCAAATATGTTTGCATTTACTTACTTGTTTATGTATGTATTTATGTATTGGCACGACTGCAGTAGGCTTTTGATGAGTTTCTTCAAGTGGTGTGGGACACGGCCTTCCTCATCACTGCTCTGCCCAACACTAACTTCTTGCTCTCTCTCTCCGATTCATTCATCAAATGCTTTGCTAGTCAATGCCGGCCCTGGGGACTATACAGGCCTATGTGTGTGTGTGAGTGTGCATGAGAGTATGAGAGAGAGAGAGAGAGAGAGAGAGAGAGAGAGAGAGAGAGAGAGAGAGAGAGAGAGGGAGAGAGAGGGAGGGAGAGAGAGGGAGGGAGGAGAGTATGTGCATGTGTGCATGACTGCGTGTGAGAGAGATAGATAGAGAGAGATAGATAGAGAGAGAGAGAGAGAGAGAGAGAGAGAGAGAGTGTGTGTGTGTGTGTGTGTGTGTTCTCGCTTGCTCTGTCCTAGAAACTAAAAACAGACTGTGAAATGTTCTCCCCCACCCGAGCACAGAGAGAGAGAGAGAGAGAGCATCAGATGACTGGGGAGAACAGGATTAAACATTCATACACACTATTCAAGTGAGATCATCTGCTCTCCTCCCCCACCTCTCCACACACACGCACGGATGCACGCGCGCACGCGCACAAGCACACACACACACATACTAAAACACACACACACACACACACACACACAAACACGCACAAATGCACGCACGCACACACAAACACAAACACACACACACACACACACAAAAACACACACACACACACACACGCATAAACGCACGCACACATAAACGCACGCACGCATAAACGCACGCACGCATAAACGCACACACAAAAACACACACACCTCCCCCATCTCTTTATGTTGACACCCCACCCCCACCTTTCACACTACCCCCCATAATTCCCCCTTCCCTTGCTGTCTGACTCCCCCCACAAGCACAAATCCAGAGATCCTCCATTTCTAAAAACAACCCCCTTCCTTCCCCTAACAAAGCTCCCCCAACACACACACACACACACGCGCACACACGCACACAAACCACAAATACACACACACACACACACACACACACACACACTGTGCACTGATGCACATACACACTCACACTGTTGACGCCCCCTCTCTCCCAAAACCCTTTTCATCCTCCCCCACCCTACAGCGGCAGTGCGCTCCAATTTTCTATCTCAGAATAGCGTCTCATTTAGTGTTGGCACATTCTAGCTCAGTGTGTGTGTATGTGAGTGTGAGTGTGTGCACATGCTGGCAGCATATTGAGCATGTGAGCATATGTGTGTGTGTGTGTGTGTGTGTGTGTGTGTGTGTGTGTGTGTGTGTGTGTGTGTGTGTGTGTGTGTGTGCACGCGCGTGCGAGTGAAAAGGCTTGTTCATCCAGGCTTTAGGCCATCTGGTATCAGTGTTGAGGCAAGCCTGCTCTGAAGGGCTGGGAGAAACTGATAACCCTGAAAGAAAGACAGAACGAAACACAGCCCCCCCAAAAAAGCGGGAGCTTCTGAAGGCTTCATCAACCTCTCCTCTCTCTGATCTGGCTGGGACGTTACGGTGGCAGGCATTGTTTCGGGTCCATGTGAAGAACACTGGAGTCTCCAGACCCAGAACAACAAACAACTTGGGCTCCAATTTGCTTCTGCTGAAGAGCGCTGAGGAACAGTAAAACCGTTGTGCGAAGAGCACTTTGGTCATTCCGTGTCACCGCAAAGTGCAGTGGCAGTGGACTTGTCGAGGGGATTCAAATTCAAACACCTACGACGTTTCCATGTTCGATAATTACCAATAGGCGAAAATAGACACTTTTTTATTTTATTTTATTATAACAGGCAGCAGATGTCGTCCGTCAGGGAGAATCCCTCATACCACCAGTATATCATCAATTCATATGTGGAAGTGTATATTCTCCCATTCCTACATTCTGGAAGATACGGTATATTCCCTAAAACCTCCAGTGACCAATGTTGCCGACACCGATCACCTTCACTCACTGTGCCAATGACTCATTCAATCATGGAACCGTGCAACCCTGAACCCTTGATAGGGTATAACAATCAAATAAGAGAACATCTTAAAAGATTGTATACTGTAGATGATAATATGAAATATGAAAATATTTCTGAAAATATGATAATATGAAAATATGCATACCTACTTTATAGAACATAGATTTGGAGAGCCTTTACACGCACACTAAAAAAGATGGTGGTTAGAATCATCCTGAAAGTTGTCAAATTCAACTTGTCAAAAAGAAACGTTGCACGACACAATGATCTCGCCGTGTATTTCTTTTTACGTTTAATATTATCCACTATTGCCAGCGCCCCTAAGTAGGCCTACAATAGGCTCCTGTAATAATAACCAGAAAGGAAACAAAAATAATGTTCTAAAATGATCTAAATAAATGCTTGTACTGTAGGCAGCAGTAAGACTACAGTAAACTGGCAGGTAATGACGAGATAAAAGGAGAATTGCCTATTTATGATACATATGAGAAAAAACATGAGAAAAGTCATGACAGGTTCATTAAACCGTTACAGTGTTTGGAGACAAACAGCAGGTTGAATTTAGCATGCCGCTGTCGGCTCGTTGGGTGCTTGGATGATGATCATAGGCATGGTTTCATTCTGAGACGTGTTTTCATTCATTCGTTGCCTAAAACTCGTAGTATGGTCATTTTCTTTGTCCAAAAATGATTATCCATTCCAACAACTGCAGTCAAACCCTGACTGGCGAGGACAACAGACATCTTCATGTCATATTCAATTATCCACACCCACTCTGAGACCTGCTTTCCGCCTCCACACCAACTGAAACTTAGCTGAAGGAAATGACCGATTCAGTGAAATGTAGTATTGCACATCTCTCTGCAGCCCTTTGTCTTACTGTAGCTGTGACAATAATTACAATATACAACAGCCTCAAGCATCCAAATGTGTGTGTGTGTGTGTTTGTGTGTGTGTGTGTGTGTGTGTGTGTGTATGTGTGTGCGTGCGTGCGTACGTGCCTTCCTGTGTGCGTGCATGCATGCATGCATGGGTGTTTGTGTGTATGCGCGTGCATGTCTATGTGTGTGTGGCCGTGCGTGTGTATGTTTCCCCGCCCCCCGCCCCCCGCCCCCCCCCCCCCCCCCCCCATCTGTGGCGGTCTCCTCAGTTCAGTGTTCATGTATAGATAATGTGTAGTTCAGAGCCCAGATGAGAGCAGCTCAGTGTGATGACCTATATTCCTCTGTTCTTCCCCTCAGCTATGCTGCTGTGGACTCAATGTTCCAGCACTAAACAGCGAGGAGCCAGGCCACACACACACACACACACACACACACACACACACACATACACACAGATGAACATAAGCAAGCACGTACGCACACACACATACACACACACACACACACAGGCACATACGCACGCATGTACGCACATACACACACACACACACACACACACAGGCACATACGAACCTACGCACCCACCCACCCACGCTCGCACACACACGCATGAATGCACATACGAACACACGTACGCACGCGTACGCACACACACACACGCACAGGCACATACGAACCTACGCACCCACCCACCCACGCTCGCACACACACGCATGAATGCACATACGAACACACGTACGCACGCGTACGCACACACACACACGCACAGGCACATACGAACCTACGCACCCACCCACCCACGCTCGCACACACACGCATGAATGCACATACGAACACACGTACGCACGCGTAAGCACACACACACACGCACAGGCACATACGAACCTACGCACCCCCCCACCCACCCTTGCACACACACGCATGAATGCACATACGAACACACGTACGCACACACACACACGCACAAGCCCACACACTCACACGCACCTCCCCCCCCCTTCCCACACACCCACACGCCAACGACTGTAATCAGAACGCACACACACGTCACCAGACTAATTCCTATAATGAAATGCGTACTTCTTCTACGCCATCTTGCCTCTTTTCCGCCCACTGAAATCGTGCTCAGTATTCCCTTTCGTCTCTCGGAGAAGAGAGCGGGGGCGGATCGTCTCTTTAGCCGAGGAGACGTCCGTATGACGTCAGCGCTTCGTACAGTAGAAGTAGGGGAAATGATTCTATCATCCGATCTGGGCTACAACACAAATGATGATGACCGGGGCATGAATTAGCATATTTGAAAGTGACTGTAGAACACCAACGTCACGCTGGAATGAACCTCATTTGGCCTGGAACAATACAGACTGACGTTGGGGAGTTGTCTTTGTGGGCACAACTACAACGCTAACACTAGTGACCACGAGGTGTTGTGGCGTGCCAGCCCAACGGATGATTGATCCCCTGGCATGCACGCACACACGCACGTACGTACGCACGCACGCACGCAGACACACACACACACACAGACAGACACACATGCAAACGTACACACATGCATGCACACGCATGTGCGCACACACACACATACGCACGCACGCACGCACGCACACACACACACACACACAAAGACATACATACACACACACACACACACACACACACACACACACACACACACACACACACGTTAGCGTTTGTGTGTCTGTGTGTAAAACATAAACTGGGGCTTGAAAGCCCCGTGGCTCAGAATAGCCTTGGAGCAAAAATGGTCATGTCATGCTGGATGTTTGTCTGACCGAGGGAGAGGAGGTAGAAAAGAGAGGGATGTGACAGAGAGAGAGAGAGAGAGAGAGAGAGAGAGAGAGAGAAGGATGTTACATAACGGTGTCTAGACGCCAATGACAGTTCAAAGGATGGGGTTGGAGGGTGTGTTAATTAGTTGGTGATTGCTTGAGAACTGCTCCCAGTCGTAATCCAGGAGCGGTTGATTATCCTCTTCTAATTCCCCCCTTTCATCTCTCCCCCCTTCCTTTCCTCTAGCTTCTCAACCTTCAGCGGTATTGTGCGTGTGTGTGTGTGTGTGTGTGTGTGTGTGTGTGTGTGTGTGTGTGTGTGTGTGTCTGTGTCTGTGTCTGTGTGTGTATTACCAGATGGGATTTACATCTTAATGTCAGTTTATTCCAGGTTGACAAATTACCCCTTCACATAAACCCAGCAGAGTGGAGAGTTTGGTGTTTGGTGTATTATAATAAACATCCTCTTTGACAGCCCATATCTTGTCTCTACATAAACACCTGTGGTTAATATCTCTGACAGGAGCCTCTGGGATCTGTCTCAGTCGTCGACCGTTCCTTCCTCTCCTTGTCTCCTTCTCTCCTTGTCTCCTTTCCTTGGACTGAAATGTGATCTAATGTGACTGGAAAAGGTGAACGCTTCTGGGGGTTTTTTGGGTTGTTTTTTGCAGAGGAAGAGATGGGAGATGTGAGTAAGGAAAAAGGAAGCCACCTCCAACATCGATTTGAGAGACCCCCCCCCCCCCCCATACCCACCCACCCACCCCCTCCCCCTCTCCTCCTTCTTCTCCCTCACACCACGTTCCACGCCTCTCCGTCATTGGCTCAGGGAACCAACTGTTGCCCTGACAACCTCCTCTGTGCTCTGAGAGAGAGAGAGAGAGAGGCTGAGGAGCTGTCCGTGGTCCTGAACTGCAACAGCGTTTTGTTTTTGTGTTCTGCTAGCTAGCTGGCTTGCTCGCCAGCCGTGCAGTGTGTGCTTCATTCACTCTGGCACACTACTATTGGATGTTCCATGTCCCCTAATGCTAATGTAACCTAAATCATTCCTGTGTTATATGTCTCGGGGATATTAGTATGCATGGTTAACACAATGAGGGTTGTGTGGCTGCTGTTTCTGTGTGAGGAGTTCAGAGCAGCCCGCCCCCTCCCCTCCCCCCTCCCCCCAAGGCTCCAGGACATCTTTCTGTTCTAGTATGGTTAATATGTTGTTGACTGTGTTAAGTTACAATAATATCATATCATGGAATATTCAGGGGTAGTGTACTCTCTGGGTTGGTTTGGGGAGCTTAATCAGGAGCAATGTATCTCATCAAAGATGTATTTTTTCTTTTTAAAAGGCACACACACACACACAGACACAGACACACACACACACACACACTCACACACACTCACACACACACATGCAGAGAGAGAGAGAGAGAGAGAGAGAGAGAAACCCAGTACAGCGAGCATCAGATGAGAAGGGAACAGGCCACTACTGAAACTGGGGCAGAAAATCTGCAGTTGGGCTGAAGCCAGACACCGCAGAGAGACTATTATCAGCTCATGTAGACTGGGTTTGAGAACATTTGGTTCATGGTTACACTACTGCCTTGTT